>NC_059258.1:8250411-8262180 GCF_017591435.1 Portunus trituberculatus
CTCTCACCACTGTTCTCATTTCTCTTCCCATTAAGTAATTTTCCATCCATTTTGCTAGTTTATCATTTACTCCTCCAATCATCTTTAGTTTCCACATCAGTCTATTTTGTGGTACTTTATCAAAGGCCTTTCTCAAGTCCAGGTAGATAGCATCCACCCATCCCTCTCTATGTTGTAGTATGTCAGTCACTCTTGAATAAAAACATAATAAATTGGATACGCACGATTTTCCTTTTCTGAAACCAAACTGTCTTTCACTCAGAATGTTTTCACTTTCTAGATACTCACTCCACTTAGCTTTAATTACTTCTTCACATACCTTGCACAATATACTAGTCAACGATACTGGTCTATAATTTAGCGGTTCCATTCTACTACCATTCTTATATATAGGCACAATGTCAGCTCTTTTCCACTCTTTCGGGACTAATCCTGTTCGTATTGAGGTTTCCACAATATCAAATACAGGGTTCAACAATTGATCCTTACATTCATTTAGCAACCTCCCAGATATGCCATCAGGCCCCATTGATTTATTAATATCCATATTGCTTATAATTTTCCTTACATCTTCCTTAGTAACCATGATGTCCTGCATTTGCTTTATTTCCGTAGGCCTTCCTCCCATAAAATGCTCCTCCTTTGTAAACACTTTGCAAAAGTTGTCGTTCAAAATTTCAGCTATATCTCCAGCATCTTGATATACTTCTTCCCCGTTTTTACCTTTTCTTTTGCCTCCCTTTTATTTAGTTTTCCATTTATGAATTTGTAAAACATTTTTGGGTCACTATCACAGTTTTCCACCACCCTCTGTTCATATTCCTTCTGTGCTGTTCTCCTTACTTCAACATATCTATTCCTTGCTGTTTTGTAGACTTCCCTTGATAATACATCACTGTTTTTCTTAAGTTTCTTCCATGCCTTTTCTTTGTTCTTGTTTGCTTCTTCACAATTTCTATTATACCACTGTTTATTATTTAAAGTCCTCTTTCTGTGATATGGCACAAACTTTTTCACAGCAGAGTTATACAAATCCATAAATTTATCGTATATCAATTGCATGTCCCTTTCCTGGTATACCACGGACCAGTCAATTTCATTAAAGAACTCCCTTATATGGTTATAATTTGCCCTAGTATAATTTAATTTTTCCTCCCTGCGTTCCACAATCTTATTCGTGCTTAATTCCGTATCCAGCTCAAAGCTTAGTACATCATGATCGCTTTTCCCCAAGGGACATTCATGTTGAATTTCCTCTTTTAGAGAGATGATTCCCCTGGTAAATACCAAATCCAACCTTGCTGCAACATCTTGTCCCCTGCACCTTGTTGGTGATCTCACCCACTGTGTCATCAAGTTATTTGTTGCTACCTTTAACAGTTCTTCTGCCCACTCACCACTGTTCACCACTTCGTAGTCTTCCCACACTATTTCTTTGCAATTAAAGTCTCCAACTATCATCACTCTATCCTTTCTGATGAGTTCTTGCTTCATTCTGTCTAGAGTATTTCTCATCACCATTTTGTACTGTTCATATTCCCAAGCAGTGGTTCTGGGTGGTATGTATACTGTTATAATATTAATGTCCCTCTTGCCTTCTGTTATATGCATACTTATCACTTCCTCATTTCTCTTACTATAGTTCACCTCCTTCACTATCAGATCTTCCTTAGTAAGAACCATTATACCACCACCTCCTTTATTTTTTTCTATCATTTCTCCATACTTTGTAGTGTTTTACAACAAACCAGTCTAGCTTTATTTCGGGCCTTAGCTTTGTTTCCACTACACACATTATGTCCAGTTCCTTATTTCTCAGGTAATCCATACATTCTAGCCTCTTAGACAGAAATCCATCTATGTTCGTGTAAGTCACTTTTATGCCATTCCTAGTCTCATTCTTCCATGTAATGCCTATTCCGTCTGTTTTATCCATCACTTCTTTAGCCTCCCATTTCTCATCCTCCAAAAAAACTTGGTCTTTTCCTCCTCTGTTCTTTCGTCATTCCTCTCCTTCACTTCAGTTACAAGCTCCTTCATTTTCATTCGCTCATCTTGTGACATATTTCTTCTTATGTAAATTGTTTTGGTTTCCTCAGAGTCCTTAAGTTTCCAAGCCCTCCTCAACAAGGCCTCCGCTGCCACCTGAGACTTTAATTTCAATTTTAATGGTCTATTCTTGCCTTCCTCAAA
This sequence comes from Portunus trituberculatus, assembly GCF_017591435.1. Taxonomy (NCBI): domain Eukaryota; kingdom Metazoa; phylum Arthropoda; class Malacostraca; order Decapoda; family Portunidae; genus Portunus; species Portunus trituberculatus. The sequence continues at coordinate 8,252,605 of NC_059258.1, forward strand.
AGCTCCCAATCTCACACTTTCTTCTACCTCAGCATATAGGTCCTATTCTTCCACAGAGATCTTGTTCAGTAAAGACTTAATCCTGTCATTTTCCTTATCCCTCCTGTCCTGCCAGTTCCTGTTAGTTTCCTCCTGCAATCCTATTATGATCACACATTTTTTCTTTTCAGCAATATCTCTCACCACATACTCATTTTCCTTTAGTGCCTTTACCATTTCCCTCTGCGTAATCCCTTTATTTTCCTCTTCCTGCTTTTTTACTATCTCCCTAAATGACCTTTGTACCTGCTGATGTTCATGGTTCACTTCTTTCATCCTGGTATCAATTAGATTAAGGCATTCCTCCTTCCACAAGTTCCCTTCTGATATTTTTATCTCCATTTCCATGAGTTTAGCCTTCATCTCTTCACATTGTTTCCTTATTTGTTGGTTTTCTTTCTCCATCTCTACTTTTTCCTTCAATAGCTCTTTATTCGCTAACGTTAACAAATAGATCTCTTTTTTGAACGAATCATTCTCGGCTAAAACTCTATCCAGTTTTTCTTCTATGGACAAAATGTTTAGGAATTTACTTTCCAGTGCCTGGATTCTTGCATCCATATCAAGTTTCTCCAGTCCTTTTGGCGTAGTAATAAAACCTTCAAAGTCTCTTGTTTGTGTAGACACCATTTTTGTTATCGTCAGCTGATTACGGCCAGAACAATCACCGCCCACGCTCTCCTCTCAGGGATCACTCTCCATATCCTTCACTTTCAACACTAAGAGACAGTAGGACATTAACAGGACACTAACTTAGAGTTACCGGGCCCTGTAACACCATAGGTATTTTCCTTCTTCCGTCCGCAGGCGGAGACGAGCCGTCCTCTCTCAGCGACGGCTGTGTGTGTGTGTGTGTGTGTGTGTGTGTGTGTGTGTGTGTGTGTGTGTTGTTTACCTACATAACATACGGAAAAGAGCTATGCTCGTGTTGTCCCGTCTCCATATCTATTAATGTCCAGCTTTTCTTAAAATCATGAATATTCCTTGCGTTGACCACTTCCACGTCTAAACTATTCCATGCTTCCACCCTTCTATGAGGGAAGCTATATTTTTCACATCTCTCCTATAAGTGGCCATTTTAGTTTTTCCCATGCCCTCTCGACATTCTTTCATTCCACATACACAGATCTTCCCTATCCATTTTTCCATGCCAATCATCACTCTGTATATTGCTATCAGGTCTCCCCTTTCTCTTCTGTTTTCCAGGGTCGGAAGTTGCATTCTTTTCAGTCTGTCTTCATAAGTCAAATCTCTTAAGTCAGGCACCATTTTGTTGCAGCCCTCTGTACTTTCTCTAGTTTCCTTATGTGTTTCTTTAAGTTCGGAGCCCACTGTATTGTTGCATATTCAAGCCTCGGTCTTATCATTGCAGTAATTATTTTCTTCATCATTTCTTCATCTAAATATACGAACGCCACTCTTATGTTCCTCAATAAGTTCAATACTTCTCCAATTATTTTGTTTATATGTCTCTCTGGCGATAGGTCATTGGTAATTGTCACCCCAAGGTCTTTTTCTTCATGACTGGTTTTATGTCTTCATTTCCTATCTTGTACATACTCCTGATTCTTCTTTCACTCTTGCCAAACTCTATTTTCTTGCATTTTGTCGTGTTGAACTCCATTTGCCATGTACAGCTCCATTTCCATATTCTGTCCAAGTCTTCCTGGAGTAGTTCGCAATCTTTGTCACATCTCACTTTTCTTAACAATTTTGCATCGTCTGCAAATAGGCTCACATAACTGGACACCCCATCCACCATGTCATTTATGTAGACTGCGAACATTACTGGTGCCAACACTGATCCCTGTGGAACTCGAATCTGACTCTTTAAAGTCACATTTTTCACCTCATGTTCACAAACCTTGTCCATCTTTCTCTGAAGAGTCACTTCACAATTTCTTCAAAATAGTCTTCACAAAGACCTGATTTTCAGTGGCCAAAGAGTTTTTCTCTTGTTCTTAAATGACCCCTAAAATTGTCTTTGTGTTTATTCTCATGTTGTTATCTGTATCAGTTTTTAAAAGTCTCCTTTTGAGACCCTATGAAAATGATATATAGTAGTTTCCGCCACTATTATTTCATGAAGTTTTATCAAAACGCCATTCTTTTTGTTTAAATGATTTAAAGGTCCCTCAACCATGTGGTTTGTTTACATCAATCAATTTTTTTTTTTCTTTTTCTTCTCTCTCTCTCTCTCTCTTCTAATCAACTTTTCTTTTTTTGTTCACTCGCTGTTAACCTTGTCTATTTCATTCTATTTCTTCACACCTTCTGATACTTTCATAGAATTTTGTCTCTCTTGCTATCCGCCTTCACTCTCAACAGCCAGAATTTATTTCTGCATCCTGCTTTTCACCTCTCCAACCATCCATTTACAAACCTTCTTTGAATATCTTATGAATTCTCTGCCTGACACCTCACCACTGCCACACCACAGCCAGAACCTGAAGTCTATTCTCACTTGAGAATTCTCTTCTTCTGTATTGATGTGAAATTTCACATCTTGTCATTGCTGATGTACACATTTCTTTCCTCTTTGATTCATGCCCAGATTCTCTTGACTACAGTTTCACCTGATGTCACACACCCCATTTATGCACTCACCTCAACTTTCAAGTCATCACAAACCAACATTCGAAGCCTCTTCAACCATTATATCTTGACAACTGACCTCATCTCATCTTGTCATTGAGATTGTGTTGGAACACAGAGTCCTTGTCTTCCTAGTGTTTCATGAGTCGATAAATTTTATTGACCTCTCACATATTATTCCTCTAAAATCTATTTTAAAGCCAATTTTAGCTTGATTTCTTCCACTAACACTTCTTCAATTCATGTCGCTATTTTTTTTTTTCTTCATATATGTGACCTGTAATTTTTATTACAGCATTGCCTCATGATCCATCCCACTATCCAGAGCTCCCCACATATCTTCAAACATCCCACATCCTCGATCCCGCTTATCAGCACTTACAGCTACACATTACTTTTTTCCGTCCAATGTCCTTTTTTTTTTTTTTTTTCTTTCACTGCCTCCATTTCTTTCTGTCATCTTGAGCCAGAAGAAACACTCTTTTCTTTGAGTCATTTTTGTCATTAAGATTTTTTTCAAACCCTTTATCTTCATTAATTTTCTTGTTTTGAATGATCTTATCTCAACCAAATCATCTTTGTTGTTGTAAGTTGTATTTATATATATATATATATATTTTTTTTTTTTTTTTTATATATATTTCTTGTATTTTCCAACCCTCCTAATGAATGTTCATCTGTCCTTCTGGTGTGTCCTGATTATAACCTGTGTGTGTGTGTGTGTGTGTGTGTGTGTGTGTGTGTGTGTGTGTGTGTGTATTACCTGGTTTCATTTAAGTCATTATAATGTACACTAATGTATGTATGTAATAACTTTTTAATGTTGTCTTAACTTTATGAAGGTGAGACAAATACACTAACTCAACCTGTGGAATGTAAACAAAGTCCATCATGGTCCTTTGCATACAAAACTTATGTACCACATTTCTCACAGGCTTTCCATTTTATCCATTGTAGAGTCATGAGTTCATCTTCTTCTCAGGATCTCTCACCAGCCTTCTTAACTCGTTAATCAACCTTATGTAAACAAGATTTTTATGCTGCCCACTGCACTCTGCTCGTCCTCAGTCTTCAGCTTCTCACAAACACCCTGTTCACACTATATTATTTATTTTATGTTTTCTATCAGAGAAACCCCACAACATGTCATTTGAGTTATCAGCTTTTTCCAGAGAGACAGAGCAACAATCACATCTTTCCATGAATAACTGAAAACAGTGTAGATCACTCATAGCACTAGCTTCATATGTAGAATACTACTATGTACATCAGGAAAATCAGTGTTACATGTACATATTTTCCATTGAGAATTCTGAAAGAGTTCCTGTTTTTCTACCAGCAGCTTTTCACTGCATGACAGGCCACTGCTCATACTCTCAATACTCGTCCGCTGGTAGCATCCACTCTATATCACTGATAGTTTCAGTCAAACAAAGTATCATCACCTTCCATTGAGTCATCAGACCCCACAAATTCACTTTTTGTCCCACCATCATATTCATCTTCACTGTGAGTTGTAGAGATATCCATAATTCTAATCCTCTGCTACCACACTTCAGGCAGCACTGAAAAGAAGCTAGAATATCTTCCACTGCATGTTTGCCATCTTGCCAGAAAATATGATGTATTTAAAATAATATATGATGATTGGTCTTCACAAATTACGCCACAACACTGACAATATCTTTGGTCAAAGTTTATGTCGTTTCAAACTGTCTCCAATCTGCAGCCTTATGTTTTAAACACAGACACTTCCCCACTATAGAAATCAAAAACCGATGCCTTGAGACCCTCACACACAGCTTATAATCGTCATGTCTTGTCACATCAACTTCTCTGCAACTCAGCCGTGACAGACTAATCACAAAACACATCTAATGAATTAATAGAGTCTCTGACTTGAAAATAGTAGACAGTAGATGGAGACAAGATTGGCAAGCAATTTATTAGTTTTCTGGCCTCTCTCTTGTCTGTGAATAATACCCAGTTGATTAAGACACTTCCTTCTTCTTAGGAACGTTACCACATTCACTGCTTTTGCTCGTTGAATTAGGGAAGATGAGCTTTTACTGTTATGTTTTTGACTAGTGAGTGTGCATGTGATTTTGATCTTGATCTTGATGCTACAGGTCCAGAATTTCTTCTGAGTCAGGCCTTTTATCAGCAGCGCCTTTTTGTCCAAGCTTGATATTGATCTTTTCTACAGGTGTCTCAATTTCTCCTGCAGGCCTTAGTACCAGCAGCTTGTATTCAAAAGCCTGTCAGCTTGCATGATACGTGGGGCTTTCAAATTTGGTTCCTGGATAAAACTTCTAAAGGTTTGGTGTTCTTTAAGCGAGCATTGGTAGTAAAACAAAACCTTTGTTGTAGCTTTTTGTGAATGTTAACCCATAAACCTTCCTTATATATATTTTATATATATATATATATATATATATTATATATATATATATATATATATATGTATTGTTCCACCTAGCAGCAAAAGTGTTTCTTGTTGTTTACATTTCTCTGAGATTCTCCAAGGCAGAACTTCCAAGTAGCAAATCCAAGATAAGCTGCTCTTCTTTATAAGTGACAAAGCTGTCTGAAGTTTCTCATAAGAACATTAAAGGCCAAAATAGCTTGAACAGCCATGTTTGTTTACAGCTCAAACACGACAAAGGTTCTTGACAAATCTAGTGCCGCTTTACTGTTGGGTGTACATCCCACCATGGTACTGCTTATGTACTATTTTTGTTCCAGATTATACATTTAATGTGCTTTCATTCATTGTTTACTTACCCATTTTTATGTATATGTTTTTTCTCAATTTATAATTGGGAGAAAATTCGTATCTGAGTATTTCTGTATCCATCACCTTCTGCTATAATCCATACTCTATTCTCTACATATATGTGACTTATTTCAATTCACCCTAAAAAATTTACTCAGACTTTAAGGGAGATGCAGGATTTATTTATTTGATTTTGTAGGATTAAGATTTTGGGATTACTATTGTATCTCCAAAATCTTCAGACCCTAAATTCTAGATGGTATAGTTTATTATTTTGATAATTAAATCCTTCCCATCAGGAAGCCAATTTTAAATGTCTTTTGATTTGTCATAGCCTGACTCACTCACACAATCTCCAGGAGTCAAAATATGGTGTGTCATTTATCTCTCTAATTTTTGTCTAACAGGTATAGTTGACAAGAATTAAAGAAAGATCAGAAGAAGACAACTAGAAACAAACAAACAAATGTATTGTTGTGAGACAGTGTTTTCTTCCTGGCCTCTCTCCCTCCATCATCTGTTATCTTTCTCCAAGACCCCTGTAACCCATGCCTCACTGCCAGGCTTCTTCACCATCTCTATATCTAAGAATGTTATGATCTTTTCAAACACTTTTTTTTCTGCCTTCATCATCACAACTTTACATCACATAGGTCTCACAATAACACTATTACAATTTATGTTGAGACTGAGGTAGAAAGCTGTACCAGACAAGCAATAAATACTTAACTATCATTATCTCACTTCAACACACTAATAATGACTCAGATATGTCCAGTTCAGCAGTGAAACAGCAGATTGCCATGATGCTGCTGATGGCACCTTCCCAACCCTCACATTTTCTAGAAAACATATCTTAAATGTTATCATTTTATCATGCTCCAAAGTCATTATTTTCACAATCATTTAATGTGCTTTCATTGTTTTCTTGTCTTCCCATGTACATGTTATGTACATCTTTTTTCTCAATTTATAAGAAATTCATATCTCATATTTCCGCACATGCCACCTCTCTATAATCCAGTATTACTTTATTTTTTTAGTTAGTAAAAAAAAAAAAAAAGTACCAAAAAAGATTCTAAAACTCAAAGCAAAAGATGATTTGAAAAATCTAACAAGTGAAACCTTTCATATTATAACCTGTCTTTCCACAGGAAATGGAGTTATGGATAATAATACGCAGAATAACAGTGTTTAGTTGCAATTTAATTGCAGGCGGGGGCCAGAATGATGAATGATTGATGTACATAACCTCTTCAGCGCTCTAGGGGCCGAATAGATGATAGAAAAGAATAGCCAATCGATCTTGGCGGGAAGGCGGTTTTGGCAATGAGTCTCAGATATCCCATGATGTCATGGCTGGGCGCCCGATAGCAGGCATCTGAGGTTGCTATAATGAAATTTTAGAGCTTTCTATGCGTGATAGAATAAAATAGCTGAAGTCAGATAGCAGGGTTGACTGTACATGTTCCCCTTCACAACATAAAATCAATCAATCAGATGTTTCGTGCATATTTAGAGATAATTGAAGCAGATCTAATACCGATCTAAACTGGATGCTAAAAAAAATAAATAAATAAATAAAAAAAAATGCCTTCTCCTCTGACCTTTCATTATTTTTCCTTACTTCTGTGTGTGTGTGTGTGTGTGTGTGTGTGTGTGTGTGTGTGTGTGTGTGTGTGTGTGTGTGTGTGTGTGTTTGTGTATTACAGGGCCCGAGCTAAGCTCTCTGTGACCTGTCTCCTTGTCCATTCCTGTCATATCTCTCTTTCATCTGATTGACACACACGCGTCAACGACATCACTGCTCAGTTTATTCCACTTATCAATACTACGATGCGGTAAACTGTAATTTCTCACGTCATTTAGACAGATGTCCTTTATTAGCTTTTTTCCATGTCCTCGGAGATGATTACTTGTGGTCACCTTTATCAACTCTCTGTCCTGTATGTCAATATTGTTCACCAATTTATACATAGTTATCATGTCTCCTCTTGTTCTTTTCTCTTTTAATGTGGTCAGCCCCAGCTTCCTCAGTCTTTCCTCATAGTCTAACTCCCTGAGTCATGGTACCATCCTTGTTGCCAGCCTCTGTACCCTTTCCACCTTCTTTACATTTTTCTTCATATGCGGTGACCAGACACATGCTGCATATTCTAACTGAATGTGTTTCTCCGGTGACAAGGTGTTTTGCACGGTTACTCCTAAGTCTTTCTCCTCATTGGTCTCTTTAATTTTCTCATCACCCAGCCTGTAATCCCTGTTTGGTCTGTATCTACTTCTTCCCATTTTCATAACATGGTCTTGTCTATATTAAATTCCATCTGCCACTCCTTACTCCACTCATATATTTTATCAAGATCTTCCTGTAACTTGTTACAATCTTCCACATTCTTTACTCTCCTCATAATTTTAGTATTGTCCGCAAACATGTTCATGTAACTGTCAATTCCTACTGGCATATCATTAACATAAATCAAAAACATGATGGGATCCAGCACTGACCCTTGTGGAACTCCACTGGTTACCTTCTTCCACTCAGACTTCTTTCCTCTCACCACTGTTCTCATTTCTCTTCCCATTAAGTAATTTTCCATCCATTTTGCTAGTTTATCATTTACTCCTCCAATCATCTTTAGTTTCCACATCAGTCTATTGTGTGGTACTTTATCAAAGGCCTTTCTCAAGTCCAGGTAGATAGCATCCACCCATCCCTCTCTATGTTGTAGTATGTCAGTCACTCTTGAATAAAAACATAATAAATTGGATACGCACGATTTTCCTTTTCTGAAACCAAACTGTCTTTCACTCAGAATGTTTTCACTTTCTAGATACTCACTCCACTTAGCTTTAATTACTTCTTCACATACCTTGCACAATATACTAGTCAACGATACTGGTCTATAATTTAGCGGTTCCATTCTACTACCATTCTTATATATAGGCACAATGTCAGCTCTTTTCCACTCTTTCGGGACTAATCCTGTTCGTATTGAGGTTTCCACAATATCAAATACAGGGTTCAACAATTGATCCTTACATTCATTTAGCAACCTCCCAGATATGCCATCAGGCCCCATTGATTTATTAATATCCATATTGCTTATAATTTTCCTTACATCTTCCTTAGTAACCATGATGTCCTGCATTTGCTTTATTTCCGTAGGCCTTCCTCCCATAAAATGCTCCTCCTTTGTAAACACTTTGCAAAAGTTGTCGTTCAAAATTTCAGCTATATCTCCAGCATCTTGATATACTTCTTTCCCGTTTTTTACCTTTTCTTTTGCCTCCCTTTTATTTAGTTTTCCATTTATGAATTTGTAAAACATTTTTGGGTCACTATCACAGTTTTCCACCACCCTCTGTTCATATTCCTTCTGTGCTGTTCTCCTTACTTCAACATATCTATTCCTTGCTGTTTTGTAGACTTCCCTTGATAATACATCACTGTTTTTCTTAAGTTTCTTCCATGCCTTTTCTTTGTTCTTGTTTGCTTCTTCACAATTTCTATTAAACCACTGTTTATTATTTAAAGTCCTCTTTCTGTGATATGGCACAAACTTTTTCACAGCAGAGTTATACAAATCCATAAATTTATCGTATATCAATTGCATATCCCTTTCCTGGTATACCACGGACCAGTCAATTTCATTAAAGAACTCCCTTATATGGTTATAATTTGCCCTAGTATAATTTAATTTTTCCTCCTGCGTTCCACAATCTTATTCGTGCTTAATTCCGTATCCAGCTCAAAGCTTAGTACATCATGATCGCTTTTCCCCAAGGGACATTCATGTTGAATTTCCTCTTTTAGAGAGATTCCCCTGGTAAATACCAAATCCAACCTTGCTGCAACATCTTGTCCCCTGCACCTTGTTGGTGATCTCACCCACTGTGTCATCAAGTTATTTGTTGCTACCTTTAACAGTTCTTCTGCCCACTCACCACTGTTCACCACTTCGTAGTCTTCCCACACTATTTCTTTGCAATTAAAGTCTCCAACTATCATCACTCTATCCTTTCTGATGAGTTCTTGCTTCATTCTGTCTAGAGTATTTCTCATCACCATTTGTACTGTTCATATTCCCAAGCACTGGTTCTGGGTGGTATGTATACTGTTATAATATTAATGTCCCTCTTGCCTTCTGTTATAAGCATACTTATCA
>NC_059258.1:8262680-8291873 GCF_017591435.1 Portunus trituberculatus
CTTGTCCCTCAAGTAATCGTTGAGTTCTAAATCCCGATATCACTCCATTTATGTTGGAATACATTACATTCCGCTCATACGTAAGTTTCTCTAGTCCTTTCTTACTGTACTTTTCTGGGTTATGAACCACTTCCTCAGTCTCATATCTAAGATTCTCCAGAAAAACTCTTTCTTCTCCTCTTCTGTCCTCTCTTCATTTTTTTTCAAAGCCTCCTTTCTCAACTCATTTAACATTTCTCTTTCCTTTTCACCGAGATCTCTTCTCAACCAAATCTTCCTTGTTGTTTCCTGCTGGGCTAGCCTCCATGACTTCTCCACCAATTCATCTACATCCTTTTGTGACTTAAGTTTGATTTTTATTGGCCTCATACCTTCTCTTGTGAACTTTCCAATTCTATGGAAGTCCTCTATTTCTTGTACTAGGTCTTTTCCCTCCTCCTGCACCACATTAACCTGTGTGTGTGTGTGTGTGTGTGTGTGTGTGTGTGTGTGTATTTACCTAGTTGTATTTACCTAGTTGTAGTTTTACAGGTCCTGGGATTTATGCTCGTGTGGTCCTGTCTCCATATCTACACTTATCCAATTTTTCTTTAAAACTATGTACACTCTTTGCTGACACCACTTTCTCACTCAAACTGTTCCAAGTCTTAACACATCTTTGCGGGAAACAAAATTTTTTAACATCTCTCAGACATTGTCTCTTCGTTAGTTTCTTCCTATGCGATCTTGTGCTTCTAAAGTCATATTCTTCTCTCAGGATCAGTTTCTCATTATCCACTTCATTCATTTCGTTAATCAATTCATAAACTTGTATCAGATCCCCTCTCTCTCTTCTCTGCTCCAAGGTTGGTAGATCCATAGCCTTTAGTCTCTCCTCATATGTCATCCCTTTAAATTCTGGAACCATTCTTGTAGCCATTTTTTGTAGTCTCTCTAATTTTCTTATGTGTTTCTTTTATGGGAGTCCACACAACTCCTGCATATTCCAATCTAGGTCTTATTTTAGTACTTATCAATTTCTTCATCATTTCCTTGTCCATATAGTGAAATGCTACTCCAATATTCCTTAGCAAATTATACGTCTCTGAAAATTCTATCAATATGGCTTACCGGTTGATTTTTTTCTTCCATTGTCACTACCAAGTCCTTTTCCTTTTTTACTTTTTCTAGTTCTACTCCATCTCCCATCTTATAGATTCCCACTGGTCGTCTTTCACTTTCTCCCATTTCCATGACATGGCTTTTGTCCACATTGAATTCCATCTCCCAATTTTTGCTCCATTTCCAGATCTTGTTTAAGTCTTCCTGTAGTATTTCACAATCCTCTTTTTGTTTAATGACTCTGCACAGTTTCGCATCGTTTGCAAACAGATTTATGTAGCTGTTCAGTCCCTCTGGCATGTCATTTATATATACGAGAAAAAGTATTGGCGCCAATACGGACCCCTGTGGCACTCCGCTGTCTACTGTTCTCCACTTGGACTTCATATCTTTAACTATCGTTCTTATTTCTCTCCCCCTTAAGTAATTCTTCGTCCATCTCAATGTGCTTCCTTTTAAGCCACCCTTCTCCTCTAACTTCCATAGTAATCTTTCATGTGGCACTTTATCAAACGCATTTTTTAGATCTAAATAAATACAGTCAACCCATCCCTCTCTCTTGTACTTTATCAACTATTCTAGAGTAGAAACTCAATAAATTTGTTACACATGACCGACCTTTTCTAAAACCAAATTGGCTATTTGATAATATTTTGTTGTCTTCAAGAAATTCAATCCATTGCTTCTTTATTACTTTTTCACTCATCTTGCATATTACTCTAGTTAGTGATACCGGTCTGTAATTTAAAGGTTCTTCCTTCCTTCTGCTCTTATATATGGGAACCACCTCAGCTCTTTTCCACTCCACTGGCACTGTTCCATTTTCAGTTGAGCATTTTATGATGTTGTATATAGGACTTGCTAGTTCTTCCCTACATTCTTTCAGTATTCTGCCTGAGACTTCATCCGGTCCCATTGCCTTTTCCTCATCTAGTTCCGTCATCAACTTTTTTATTTCAAGCTTGGTTACTTTAATCTCTTTCATATAGATAGTCTCTCTATTACCCTGTGGTCTTTCAAATTTGGATTCCTTAGTAAAGACTTCATGAAATTTACTATTCAACAGTTCTGCCATGCTTTTTGGGTATTCCACCATTCCGTTTTCTCCTTTAAACCTTTCTATTGTTTCTTTTGTCTTATTTTTCATTTATGAATCTGTAGAACAATTTTGGTTGTTTCTTACATTTTTTGACAATGTCCTTTTCATAGTTCCTTTCTTCTTCCTTTCTCACCTTAGCATATTCATTTCTTGCTGTTTTGAAGTTTTCCTTATTTTCTGATTTCTGTTTCTTCTCCACCTTTTCCATGCTACATCTCGTTTCTCCTTTGCCCTAGCACATCTTGCATTAAAGCAATCTTTCTTTTCTTTTTCTTTAGGTCTATATTTCGGGACATATTCCCTGACCCCAGTTTTGTATATTTTCAAAAATAAGTTATATTTCTCTTGAACCGTTAATGAGTTTTCTATCTCCTCCCAGTTTACGTTTTTAAAATAGTTCTTGAGATTCTCAATATCAGCCTTTCTGTAATTTAATCGGTCTCCTTTTTATGATTCATCTCTATCTTCCTTTCCTTCTTCTATATCCATTTCTAATATTACATGGTCACTCCTTCTCCATATCTACACTTATCCAATCTTTCTTTAAAACTGCACGCTCGTTGCTGACACCACTTCTTCACTCAAATTGTTCCACGTTTCAACACATCTCTGCGGGAATCTATATTTTTCAACATCTCTCAGACATCTTCCTTTCCTCAGCCTTTTACTAAGCGATCTCATGCTTGAATGTCGTATTCTTCTCTCAGGATCTGTTTCTCATTATCCACTTGGTCCATTCCCTTGCTCAATTTATAAACTTGTATCAAATCCCCTCTCTCCCTTCTCTGTTCCAGGGTTGGTAGATCCATAGCTTTTAGTCTCTCTTCATATGTCATCCTTCAAATTCTGGAACCATTCTTATAGCCATTTTTGTACTCTCTCCAACTTCCTTATATGTTTCTTTTTGTTGGGGGTCCACACTACTCCTTCATATTCTAATCTGGGTCTAACTATAGTACTTATCAATTTCTTTGTCGATGTAGTGAAATGCTAATCTAATATTCTTTAGCAAATTATATGTCTCCGAAAATTCTATCAATATGGCTTACCGGTTCAGTGTTTTCTTCCATCGTCACTCCCAAGTCCTTTTCCTTTTTTTCTTTCTCCAGATCTACTCCATCTTCCATTTTATAGATTCCCACGGGTCGTCTTTCGCTCTTTCCCGTATCTGTGACATGGCTTTTGTCCACATTGAATTCCATCTACCAATTTTTACTCCATTCTCAGATCTTGTTTGAGTCTTCCTGCAGTATTTTACAACCCTCTTTTTGTTTTATGACTTTGCACAGTTTTGCATCGTCCACAAACAGATTTATGTAGCTATTCACTCCCTCTGGCATGTCGTTTATATATATACGAGAAAAAGTATTGGCGCCAATACTGACCCCTGTGGCACTCTGCTTTCTACTGCTCTCCACTTGGACTTCATATCTTTAACTACCGTCCTTATTTCTCTCCCCCTCAAATAATTTTCCATCCATCTCAATGTACTTTCTGTTACAACCCTTCTCCTCTAATTTCCACAGATATCTTTCATGTGGCACTTTATCAAACGCATTTTTTAAATCCAAATACAGTCAACTCATCCCTCTCTCTCTTGTAATCTACCAACTATTCTAGAGTATAAAATCAGTAAATTGTTACACACGACCGACCTTTTCTAAAACCAAATTGGCCATTTGATAATGATTCATTGTCTTCAAGGAACCGGATCCATTGTTTCTTTATTACTCTTTCACACATGTTGCATGTTACACTATTTAGTGATACCGGTCTGTAATTTAGAGGTTCTTCCTTCCTTCCGCTCTTACATATTTTTTTTTTTTTTTTACGTAGGGAAGAGGGCCAGCCAAGGGCAAAAAAAAAGAAAGTTAGAAAAAAGCCCACTTGAGCGCTGGCTCTCGAAAGAGTAGAAAAAGTGCCAATACCGTCAGCCAGAATTAGGGGAGCAAATGCCTCGATACCTCCCTCTTAAAAGATGACAAGTTGTAGGAATTTGGAAATACAGATGCAGGTTGGGAGTTCCAGAGTTTACCAGTGAAAGGATGAATGATTGAGCGTACTGGTTAACTCTTGCATTAGAGTTGGACAGAATAGGGATGAGAGGAAGAAGAAAGCCTTGTGCAGTGTGGCCGCAGGAGAGGGAGGCATGCAGTTAGCAAGATCAGTAGAACAGTTACCATGAAAATAGCGATAAAATATAGAAAGGATGCAACATTTCGGCGGTGAGAAGAGAGTGAAGACAGTTAGTCAGAGGAGGAGTTAATGAGACGAAGAGCTTTCTATTCCACCCTATCAAGCAAAGCTGTGTGACTGGAACCCCCAAACATGAGAAGAGTAAAATACAGTCAACTCATCCCTCTCTCTCTTGTAATCTACCAACTATTCTAGAGTATAAAATCAGTAAATTGTTACACACGACCGACCTTTTCTAAAACCAAATTGGCCATTTGATAATGATTCATTGTCTTCAAGGAACCGGATCCATTGTTTCTTTATTACTCTTTCACACATGTTGCATGTTACACTATTTAGTGATACCGGTCTGTAATTTAGAGGTTCTTCCTTCCTTCCGCTCTTACATATTTTTTTTTTTTTTTTACGTAGGAAGAGGGCCAGCCAAGGGCAAAAAAAAAAGTTAGAAAAAGCCCACTTGAGCGCTGGCTCTCGAAAGAGTAGAAAAAGTGCCAATACCGTCAGCCAGAATTAGGGGAGCAAATGCCTCGATACCTCCCTCTTAAAAGATGACAAGTTGTAGGAATTTGGAAATACAGATGCAGGTTGGGAGTTCCAGAGTTTACCAGTGAAAGGATGAATGATTGAGCGTACTGGTTAACTCTTGCATTAGAGTTGGACAGAATAGGGATGAGAGGAAGAAGAAAGCCTTGTGCAGTGTGGCCGCAGGAGGAGGGGAGGCATGCAGTTAGCAAGATCAGTAGAACAGTTACCATGAAAATAGCGATAAAATATAGAAAGGATGCAACATTTCGGCGGTGAGAAAGAGTGAAGACAGTTAGTCAGAGGAGGGGAGTTAATGAGACGAAGAGCTTTCTATTCCACCCTATCAAGCAAAGCTGTGTGACTGGAACCCCCCCCAAACATGAGAAGAGTACTCCATACAGGGACGGATAAGGCCCTTATACAGAGTAAGCAGTTGGAGGGCGAGAAAAACCACCTCAGCTCTTTTCCATTCTACTGGTACTGTTCCATTTTCTATTGAGGATTTTGTGATGTTGTATATAGGACTTGCTAGCTCTTCCCTACATTCTTTCAGTTTTCTGCCTGAGACTTCATCCGGTCCCATTGCCTTCTCCTCATCCAATTCCTTCATTAACTCTTTTATTTCAAGCTTGGTTACTTTAATCTCTTTCATATAGACAGTCTCTCTATTACCCTGTGGCTTTCAAATTTGGATTTTTTAGTAAAGACCTCCTGAAATTTACTATTTAACAGTTCTGCCATACTTTCTGGGTTGTTCACCATCCCGTTCTCACCTTTAACCTTTTTATTGTTTCTTTTTGCCAAATTTTTCCATTTATGAATCTGTAAAACAATTTCGGTTGCTCCTTACATTTTTCGACAATGTCCTTTTCATAGTTCCTTTCCTCTTCCTTCCTCACCTTAACATATTCATTTCTCGCCGTCTTGAAGTTTTCCTTATTTACTGGATTTATATTTCTCCTCCACCTTTTTCATGCTCCATCTCTTTTCTCCTTTGCCTTGGCACACCTTGCATTAAACCAATCTTTCTTTCCTTCTTTAGGTGTGTATTTCGGGACATATTTCCTGACTCTTGTTTTGTATATTTCCAAAAATAAGTTATATTTCTCTTGCACCCTCTCTGACTTATCCTTCTCCCAGTTAACGTTTTTGAAATAGCTCTTGAGATTCTTAATATCAGCCTTTCTGTAAATTAATTGGTCTTCTTTGTATGATTTGTCTCTATCTTCCTTTCCCTCTTGTATATCCATTTCTAATATTACATGGTCACTCTTTCCCAATGGGCATTTTTATCTTATGTCATCGTTCATTTGTATAACCCTCGTAAAAACCAGATCCAATCTCACCGGCTCGTTGTTTCCTCTGAATCTTGTGTTTTCCTGTACTCTTTGGTCCATCATATTATCTATCGTTAAATTCAGGAATCTTGCTCCCATACCACTTTCATAATCTCCTACTAATATCACTTTTCCCCTTTCTTTAATGACTCTCATTATACTCCTTATTGTGTCATCTATCTTGTCTACATTTGTATTCTTGATTGGTCCATGAATTTGTTTTTGGTGGCACATATGTTCCAATGATTGTTAACTTTTTTGTTAATATGCAGTACTTCTGCTTTTCCTTCCCACATTCCACTTGGTTTATCACTATCTCCTTCCTTAACATTATCATGACTCCTCCTCCTCCTTTACCTCCTCTGTCTCTCCTCCATACATTATACCTATTGTCCAAGTCTATTTTGATTGCCTCATTTAGTTATGTTTCAGCCAGTCATACAATATCCGGTTCTTTCTTTATGTAATCTCTTAATTCTAATTTACTTGATAAAACCCCTTCTATTTTTGTATACATCATTTTAATCTCTTGCTCTTATCACTTTTAGTTAAACTTGCTTAACTTTTTCCTCTTCCTTCTTTTCTATATACCGTTTCCTTATCCTGTCTCCTAGAATTCTCCAAAAAAAAAAAAAAAAAATAAATAAATAAAAAAAAAAAAAAATAAATAAATAAAAAAAAAAAATGCCTTCTCCTCTGACCTTTCATTATTTTTCCTTACTTGTGTGTGTGTGTGTGTGTGTGTGTGTGTGTGTGTGTGTGTGTGTGTGTGTGTGTGTGTGTGTTGTGTATTACAGGGCCCGAGCTAAGCTCTCTGTGACCTGTCTCCTTGTCCATTCCTGTCATATCTCTCTTTCATCTGATTGACACACACCGCGTCAACGACATCACTGCTCAGTTTATTCCACTTATCAATACTACGATGCGGTAAACTGTAATTTCTCACGTCATTTAGACAGATGTCCTTTATTAGCTTTTTTCCATGTCCTCGGAGATGATTACTTGTGGTCACCTTTATCAACTCTCTGTCCTGTATGTCAATATTGTTCACCAATTTATACATAGTTATCATGTCTCCTCTTGTTCTTTTCTCTTTTAATGTGGTCAGCCCCAGCTTCCTCAGTCTTTCCTCATAGTCTAACTCCCTGAGTCATGGTACCATCCTTGTTGCCAGCCTCTGTACCCTTTCCACCTTCTTTACATTTTTCTTCATATGCGGTGACCAGACACATGCTGCATATTCTAACTGGGGTTTTATTAAGGTACATAATATCTTCTTCATCATTTCTTCATCTAGGTAGTGGAATGCAAGGCCAATATTTTGAAGCATGTTGTATGTTTTCCCAAAAATCTTGTTAATGTGTTTCTCCGGTGACAAGGTGTTTTGCAGTTACTCTAAGTCTTTCTCCTCATTGGTCTCTTTAATTTTCTCATCACCCAGCCTGTAATCTCTGTTTGGTCTGTATCTACTTCTTCCCATTTTCATAACATAGGTCTTGTCTATATTAAATTCCATCTGCCACTCCTTACTCCACTCATATATTTTATCAAGATCTTCCTGTAACTTGTTACAATCTTCCACATTCTTTACTCTCCTCATAATTTTAGTATTGTCCGCAAACATGTTCATGTAACTGTCAATTCCTACTGGCATATCATTAACATAAATCAAAAACATGATGGGATCCAGCACTGACCCTTGTGGAACTCCACTGGTTAGCTTCTTCCACTCAGACTTATTTCCTCTCACCACTGTTCTCATTTCTCTTCCCATTAAGTAATTTTCCATCCATTTTGCTAGTTTATCATTTACTCCTCCAATCATCTTTAGTTTCCACATCAGTCTATTTTGTGGTACTTTATCAAAGGCCTTTCTCAAGTCCAGGTAGATAGCATCCACCCATCCCTCTCTATGTTGTAGTATGTCAGTCACTCTTGAATAAAAACATAATAAATTGGATACGCACGATTTTCCTTTTCTGAAACCAAACTGTCTTTCACTCAGAATGTTTTCACTTTCTAGATACTCACTCCACTTAGCTTTAATTACTTCTTCACATACCTTGCACAATATACTAGTCAACGATACTGGTCTATAATTTAGCGGTTCCATTCTACTACCATTCTTATATATAGGCACAATGTCAGCTCTTTTCCACTCTTTCGGGACTAATCCTGTTCGTATTGAGGTTTCCACAATATCAAATACAGGGTTCAACAATTGATCCTTACATTCATTTAGCAACCTCCCAGATATGCCATCAGGCCCCATTGATTTATTAATATCCATATTGCTTATAATTTTCCTTACATCTTCCTTAGTAACCATGATGTCCTGCATTTGCTTTATTTCCGTAGGCCTTCCTCCCATAAAATGCTCCTCCTTTGTAAACACTTTGCAAAGTTGTCGTTCAAAATTTCAGCTATATCTCCAGCATCTTGATATACTTCTTTCCCGTTTTTTACCTTTTCTTTTGCCTCCCTTTTATTTAGTTTTCCATTTATGAATTTGTAAAACATTTTTGGGTCACTATCACAGTTTTCCACCACCCTCTGTTCATATTCCTTCTGTGCTGTTCTCCTTACTTCAACATATCTATTCCTTGCTGTTTTGTAGACTTCCCTTGATAATACGTCACTGTTTTCTTAAGTTTCTTCCATGCCTTTTCTTTGTTCTTGTTTGCTTCTTCACAATTTCTATTATACCACTGTTTATTATTTAAAGTCCTCTTTCTGTGATATGGCACAAACTTTTTCACAGCAGAGTTATACAAATCCATAAATTTATCGTATATCAATTGCATGTCCCTTTCCTGGTATACCACGGACCAGTCAATTTCATTAAAGAACTCCCTTATATGGTTATAATTTGCCCTAGTATAATTTAATTTTTCCTCCCTGCGTTCCACAATCTTATTCGTGCTTAATTCCGTATCCAGCTCAAAGCTTAGTACATCATGATCGCTTTTCCCCAAGGGACATTCATGTTGAATTTCCTCTTTTAGAGAGATTCCCCTGGTAAATACCAAATCCAACCTTGCTGCAACATCTTGTCCCCTGCACCTTGTTGGTGATCTCACCCACTGTGTCATCAAGTTATTTGTTGCTACCTTTAACAGTTCTTCTGCCCACTCACCACTGTTCACCACTTCGTAGTCTTCCCACACTATTTCTTTGCAATTAAAGTCTCCAACTATCATCACTCTATCCTTTCTGATGAGTTCTTGCTTCATTCTGTCTAGAGTATTTCTCATCACCATTTTGTACTGTTCATATTCCCAAGCAGTGGTTCTGGGTGGTATGTATACTGTTATAATATTAATGTCCCTCTTGCCTTCTGTTATATGCATACTTATCACTTCCTCATTTCTCTTACTATAGTTCACCTCCTTCACTATCAGATCTTCCTTAGTAAGAACCATTATACCACCACCTCCTTTATTTTTTCTATCATTTCTCCATACTTTGTAGTGTTTTACAACAAACCAGTCTAGCTTTATTTCGGGCCTTAGCTTTGTTTCCACTACACACATTATGTCCAGTTCCTTATTTCTCAGGTAATCCATACATTCTAGCCTCTTAGACAGAAATCCATCTATGTTCGTGTAAGTCACTTTTATGCCATTCCTAGTCTCATTCTTCCATGTAATGCCTATTCCGTCTGTTTTATCCATCACTTCTTTAGCCTCCCATTTCTCATCCTCCAAAAAAACTTGGTCTTTTCCTCCTCTGTTCTTTCGTCATTCCTCTCCTTCACTTCAGTTACAAGCTCCTTCATTTTCATTCGCTCATCTTGTGACATATTTCTTCTTATGTAAATTGTTTTGGTTTCCTCAGAGTCCTTAAGTTTCCAAGCCCTCCTCAACAAGGCCTCCGCTGCCACCTGAGACTTTAATTTCAATTTTAATGGTCTATTCTTGCCTTCCTCAAAAGCTCCCAATCTCACACTTTCTTCTACCTCAGCATATAGGTCCTATTCTTCCACAGAGATCTTGTTCAGTAAAGACTTAATCCTGTCATTTTCCTTATCCCTCCTGTCCTGCCAGTTCCTGTTAGTTTCCTCCTGCAATCCTATTATGATCACACATTTTTTCTTTTCAGCAATATCTCTCACCACATACTCATTTTCCTTTAGTGCCTTTACCATTTCCCTCTGCGTAATCCCTTTATTTTCCTCTTCCTGCTTTTTTACTATCTCCCTAAATGACCTTTGTACCTGCTGATGTTCATGGTTCACTTCTTTCATCCTGGTATCAATTAGATTAAGGCATTCCTCCTTCCACAAGTTCCCTTCTGATATTTTTATCTCCATTTCCATGAGTTTAGCCTTCATCTCTTCACATTGTTTCCTTATTTGTTGGTTTCTTTCTCCATCTCTACTTTTCCTTCAATAGCTCTTTATTCGCTAACGTTAACAAATAGATCTCTTTTTTGAACGAATCATTCTCGGCTAAAACTCTATCCAGTTTTTCTTCTATGGACAAAATGTTTAGGAATTTACTTTCCAGTGCCTGGATTCTTGCATCCATATCAAGTTTCTCCAGTCCTTTTGGCGTAGTAATAAAACCTTCAAAGTCTCTTGTTTGTGTAGACACCATTTTTGTTATCGTCAGCTGATTACGGCCAGAACAATCACCGCCCACGCTCTCCTCTCAGGGATCACTCTCCATATCCTTCACTTTCAACACTAAGAGACAGTAGGACATTAACAGGACACTAACTTAGAGTTACGCGGGCCCTGTAACACCATAGGTATTTTCCTTCTTCCCGTCCGCAGCCGGAGACGAGCCGTCCTCTCTCAGCGACGGGTGTGTGTGTGTGTGTGTGTGTGTGTGTGTGTGTGTGTGTGTGTGTGTGTGTGTGTGTGTGTGTATTTACCTAATTGTATTTACCTAATTGTAACATACGGGAAAAGAGCTATGCTCGTGTTGTCCCGTCTCCATATCTATTAATGTCCAGCTTTTTCTTAAAATCATGAATATTCCTTGCGTTGACCACTTCCACGTCTAAACTATTCCATGCTTCCACCCTTCTATGAGGAAGCTATATTTTTCACATCTCTCCTATAAGTGGCCATTTTAGTTTTTCCCATGCCCTCTCGACATTCTTTCATTCCACATACACAGATCTTCCCTATCCATTTTTCCATGCCAATCATCACTCTGTATATTGCTATCAGGTCTCCCCTTTCTCTTCTGTTTTCCAGGGTCGGAAGTTGCATTCTTTTCAGTCTGTCTTCATAAGTCAAATCTCTTAAGTCAGGCACCATTTTGTTGCAGCCCTCTGTACTTTCTCTAGTTTCCTTATGTGTTTCTTTAAGTTCGGAGCCCACTGTATTGTTGCATATTCAAGCCTCGGTCTTATCATTGCAGTAATTATTTTCTTCATCATTTCTTCATCTAAATATACGAACGCCACTCTTATGTTCCTCAATAAGTTCAATACTTCTCCAATTATTTTGTTTATATGTCTCTCTGGCGATGTCATTGGTAATTGTCACCCCAAGGTCTTTTTCTTCATGACTGGTTTTATGTCTTCATTTCCTATCTTGTACATACTCCTGATTCTTCTTTCACTCTTGCCAAACTCTATTTTCTTGCATTTTGTCGTGTTGAACTCCATTTGCCATGTACAGCTCCATTTCCATATTCTGTCCAAGTCTTCCTGGAGTAGTTCGCAATCTTTGTCACATCTCACTTTTCTTAACAATTTTGCATCGTCTGCAAATAGGCTCACATAACTGGACACCCCATCCACCATGTCATTTATGTAGACCGCAAACATTACTGGTGCCAACACTGATCCCTGTGGAACTCCACTCTCCACCAAGCCCCATTCTGATGTTCTGTCCTTAATTATTGTTCTCATTTCTCTTCCTACCAAAAGTCTTCCATCCATTTTAGTAAACTGCCATGCACTCCTCCTACCATTTCAAGTTTCCAGATCAGTCTCCGGTGTGGTACCTTATCAAAGGCCTTTTTTAAATCCAGATATATTCCATCAGCCCAACCATCTCTTTCCTGTATTACATCTATCACCCTCGAATAGTAACATATCAGGTTTGTCGTGCATGAACGCCCTTTTCTAAAACCAAATTGACACTCACAAAGTATGTCATTTTCTCCAAGAAGTCTGTCCATCTATTCTTCACCACCCTCTCACACATCTTAGCTACCACACTTGTAAGTGACACTGGTCTATAGTTCAATGGGTCTCTCTTGTTACCTGATTTATAGACTGGGACAATGTTAGCTCTTTTCCAGTCTTGGGGCACTACACCTTCCCTTAATGAGGCATCAATTACTTCACAAACTTTTTCTGCCAGTTGCTCCTGCATTCTCTTAAAATCCATCCTGATACCCCATCAGGTCCCACAGCTTTTCTCACTTCTAAACTCCCCATCATATTCTTGATCTCCTCCACAGTTACTTGAAACTCCTTCATAATCCCTTTCTGTTCCATTACCAGTGGTTTGTCAAAAGCAGTCTCCTTTGTGAATACCTTCCGAAAGCATCCATTCATAGCCTCTGCCATTTCCTGGGATCTTCACTGCATACTCCATTTACTTCTAAACTTTCAATACTTTCTCTATTTTTGATGTTGTTGTTCACATGTCTGTAAAAAGCCTTGGTTGGTCTTTACATTTATCAATTATATCCTTTTCTTGTTTCTTTCTTTCTTCTCTTCTAATCAACACATATTCATTTCTTGCTCTTTTGTAACTTTCCCACTGCTTAATCCGTCTTTTCCTTCTCCACCTCTTCCATGCATCCTCTTTTCTTGTTCTAGCCTTTTCACATCTATCGTTAAACCAGTCCTGCTTTCCAACTTCTCTATGTTGTCTTATTGGTACAAATTTTTCTCACCTTCTTTGTATATTTTATAAATTCCTTCCACTTTTCATTTGCTCCTTAGCACTCTTGAATTTCATCCAATTTGTCTCTTGAAAGAATTTCTTTAGGTTTCCAAAATCTGTCTTGGCATAATTCCATCTTCCCACTTTATATTCTTCATTTCTTCTAGATTTCTCTTCATCTATCACCTTGAACTCCAAAACTGCATGATCACTCTTTGCTAAAGGGCACTCCACCCTCATCTCCTCAATGACCATTGGCTCTGTACTAAAGACCAAGTCCAGTCTTGACGATGCTCCCTCTCCTCCAAACCTAGTATCTTCTTTGACCCACTGAGTTAACACATTTTCCATTGCCAGTGTCAATAGTGTATTTCCCATGTTGTCTCTGATCCTTCCATTGACCAGTCCTCCCAACACACCTCTTTACAATTAAAATCTCCCATCATTATAGTTCGTTCACAGCCACCCAACATTTCTTCCAGACATGTTCCTGTATCACTTATCATTTCTTCATATTCCTGTACTGACCATGCATTTGTCTTAGGTGGTACGTACACCACTATGTAGTGCCTCTTTTTCCTTCATTAGTTTCTGCTCTGATCTTTAGCACTTCTGCCTTTCCCATACCTTCTTTCACTTGATCCACCTTTATATCTTTTTTAATCAGCAACATCACTCCTCCTCCCATCTTACCTACTCTATTTCTTTTCCAAACATTATATTTCCTTCTCCAACCATCATCAGGTCTTCTCCTCTCTCAGTTTTGTTTCAGTAAGACCCACAATATCTGGGTTCTTGTCCCTCAAGTAATCGTTGAGTTCTAAAATCCCGATATCACTCCATTTATGTTGGAATACATTACATTCCGCTCATACGTAAGTTTCTTTAGTCCTTTCTTACTGTACTTTTCTGGGTTATGAACCACTTCCTCAGTCTCATATCTAAGATTCTCCAGAAAAACTCTTTCTTCTCCTCTTCTGTCCTCTCTTCATTTTTTTCAAAGCCTCCTTTCTCAACTCATTTAACATTTCTCTTTCCTTTTCACCGAGATCTCTTCTCAACCAAATCTTCCTTGTTGTTTCCTGCTGGGCTAGCCTCCATGACTTCTCCACCAATTCATCTACATCCTTTTGTGACTTAAGTTTGATTTTTATTGGCCTCATACCTTCTCTTGTGAACTTTCCAATTCTATGGAAGTCCTCTATTTCTTGTACTAGGTCTTTTCCCTCCTCCTGCACCACATTAATGTGTGTGTGTGTGTGTGTGTGTGTGTGTGTGTGTGTGTGTGTGTGTGTGTGTGTGTGTGTGTGTGTATTTACCTAGTTGTATTTACCTAGTTGTAGTTTTACAGGTCCTGGGATTTATGCTCGTGTGGTCCTGTCTCCATATCTACACTTATCCAATTTTTCTTTAAAACTATGTACACTCTTTGCTGACACCACTTTCTCACTCAAACTGTTCCAAGTCTTAACACATCTTTGCGGAAACAAAATTTTTAACATCTCTCAGACATTGTCTCTTCGTTAGTTTCTTCCTATGCGATCTTGTGCTTCTAAAGTCATATTCTTCTCTCAGGATCAGTTTCTCATTATCCACTTCATTCATTTCGTTAATCAATTCATAAACTTGTATCAGATCCTCTCTCTCTTCTCTGCTCCAAGGTTGGTAGATCCATAGCCTTTAGTCTCTCCTCATATGTCATCCCTTTAAATTCTGGAACCATTCTTGTAGCCATTTTTTGTAGTCTCTCTAATTTTCTTATGTGTTTCTTTTATGGGAGTCCACACAACTCCTGCATATTCCAATCTAGGTCTTATTTTAGTACTTATCAATTTCTTCATCATTTCCTTGTCCATATAGTGAAATGCTACTCCAATATTCCTTAGCAAATTATCGTCTCTGAAAATTCTATCAATATGGCTTACCGGTTGATTTTTCTTCCATTGTCACTACCAAGTCCTTTTCCTTTTTTACTTTTTCTAGTTCTACTCCATCTCCCATCTTATAGATTCCCACTGGTCGTCTTTCACTTTCTCCCATTTCCATGACATGGCTTTTGTCCACATTGAATTCCATCTCCCATTTTTTGCTCCATTTCCAGATCTTGTTTAAGTCTTCCTGTAGTATTTCACAATCCTCTTTTTGTTTAATGACTCTGCACAGTTTCGCATCGTTTGCAAACAGATTTATGTAGCTGTTCAGTCCCTCTGGCATGTCATTTATATATATACGAGAAAAAGTATTGGCGCCAATACGGACCCCTGTGGCACTCCGCTGTCTACTGTTCTCCACTTGGACTTCATATCTTTAACTATCGTTCTTATTTCTCTCCCCCTTAAGTAATTCTTCGTCCATCTCAATGTGCTTCCTTTTAAGCCACCCTTCTCCTCTAACTTCCATAGTAATCTTTCATGTGGCACTTTATCAAACGCATTTTTTAGATCTAAATAAATACAGTCAACCCATCCTCTCTCTCTTGTACTTTATCAACTATTCTAGAGTAGAAACTCAATAAATTTGTTACACATGACCGACCTTTTCTAAAACCAAATTGGCTATTTGATAATATTTTGTTGTCTTCAAGAAATTCAATCCATTGCTTCTTTATTACTTTTTCACTCATCTTGCATATTACTCTAGTTAGTGATACCGGTCTGTAATTTAAAGGTTCTTCCTTCCTTCTGCTCTTATATATGGGAACCACCTCAGCTCTTTTCCACTCCACTGGCACTGTTCCATTTTCAGTTGAGCATTTTATGATGTTGTATATAGGACTTGCTAGTTCTTCCCTACATTCTTTCAGTATTCTGCCTGAGACTTCATCCGGTCCCATTGCCTTTTCCTCATCTAGTTCCGTCATCAACTTTTTTATTTCAAGCTTGGTTACTTTAATCTCTTTCATATAGATAGTCTCTCTATTACCCTGTGGTCTTTCAAATTTGGATTCCTTAGTAAAGACTTCATGAAATTTACTATTCAACAGTTCTGCCATGCTTTTTGGGTATTCCACCATTCCGTTTTCTCCTTTAAACCTTTCTATTGTTTCTTTTGTCTTATTTTTCATTTATGAATCTGTAGAACAATTTTGGTTGTTTCTTACATTTTTTGACAATGTCCTTTTCATAGTTCCTTTCTTCTTCCTTTCTCACCTTAGCATATTCATTTCTTGCTGTTTTGAAGTTTTCCTTATTTTCTGGATTTCTGTTTCTTCTCCACCTTTTCCATGCTACATCTCGTTTCTCCTTTGCCCTAGCACATCTTGCATTAAAGCAATCTTTCTTTTCTTTTTCTTTAGGTCTATATTTCGGGACATATTCCCTGACCCCAGTTTTGTATATTTTCAAAAATAAGTTATATTTCTCTTGAACCGTTAATGAGTTTTCTATCTCCTCCCAGTTTACGTTTTTAAAATAGTTCTTGAGATTCTCAATATCAGCCTTTCTGTAATTTAATCGGTCTCCTTTTTATGATTCATCTCTATCTTCCTTTCCTTCTTCTATATCCATTTCTAATATTACATGGTCACTCCTTCTCCATATCTACACTTATCCAATCTTTCTTTAAAACTGCACGCTCGTTGCTGACACCACTTCTTCACTCAAATTGTTCCACGTTTCAACACATCTCTGCGGGAATCTATATTTTTCAACATCTCTCAGACATCTTCCTTTCCTCAGCCTTTTACTAAGCGATCTCATGCTTGAATGTCGTATTCTTCTCTCAGGATCTGTTTCTCATTATCCACTTGGTCCATTCCCTTGCTCAATTTATAAACTTGTATCAAATCCCCTCTCTCCCTTCTCTGTTCCAGGGTTGGTAGATCCATAGCTTTTAGTCTCTCTTCATATGTCATCCCTTCAAATTCTGGAACCATTCTTATAGCCATTTTTGTACTCTCTCCAACTTCCTTATATGTTTCTTTTTGTTGGGGGTCCACACTACTCCTTCATATTCTAATCTGGGTCTAACTATAGTACTTATCAATTTCTTTGTCGATGTAGTGAAATGCTAATCTAATATTCTTTAGCAAATTATATGTCTCCGAAAATTCTATCAATATGGCTTACCGGTTCAGTGTTTTCTTCCATCGTCACTCCCAAGTCCTTTTCCTTTTTTTCTTTCTCCAGATCTACTCCATCTTCCATTTTATAGATTCCCACGGGTCGTCTTTCGCTCTTTCCCGTATCTGTGACATGGCTTTTGTCCACATTGAATTCCATCTACCAATTTTTACTCCATTCTCAGATCTTGTTTAAGTCTTCCTGCAGTATTTTACAACCCTCTTTTTGTTTTATGACTTTGCACAGTTTTGCATCGTCCACAAACAGATTTATGTAGCTATTCACTCCCTCTGGCATGTCGTTTATATATATACGAGAAAAAGTATTGGCGCCAATACTGACCCCTGTGGCACTCTGCTTTCTACTGCTCTCCACTTGGACTTCATATCTTTAACTACCGTCCTTATTTCTCTCCCCCTCAAATAATTTTCCATCCATCTCAATGTACTTTCTGTTAAGCAACCCTTCTCCTCTAATTTCCACAGATATCTTTCATGTGGCACTTTATCAAACGCATTTTTTAAATCCAAATACAGTCAACTCATCCCTCTCTCTCTTGTAATCTACCAACTATTCTAGAGTATAAAATCAGTAAATTGTTACACACGACCGACCTTTTCTAAAACCAAATTGGCCATTTGATAATGATTCATTGTCTTCAAGGAACCGGATCCATTGTTTCTTTATTACTCTTTCACACATGTTGCATGTTACACTATTTAGTGATACCGGTCTGTAATTTAGAGGTTCTTCCTTCCTTCCGCTCTTACATATTTTTTTTTTTTTTTTACGTAGGGAAGAGGGCCAGCCAAGGGCAAAAAAAAAGTTAGAAAAAGCCCACTTGAGCGCTGGCTCTCGAAAGAGTAGAAAAAGTGCCAATACCGTCAGCCAGAATTAGGGGAGCAAATGCCTCGATACCTCCCTCTTAAAAGATGACAAGTTGTAGGAATTTGGAAATACAGATGCAGGTTGGGAGTTCCAGAGTTTACCAGTGAAAGGATGAATGATTGAGCGTACTGGTTAACTCTTGCATTAGAGTTGGACAGAATAGGGATGAGAGGAAGAAGAAAGCCTTGTGCAGTGTGGCCGCAGGAGGAGGGGAGGCATGCAGTTAGCAAGATCAGTAGAACAGTTACCATGAAAATAGCGATAAAATATAGAAAGGATGCAACATTTCGGCGGTGAGAAAGAGTGAAGACAGTTAGTCAGAGGAGGGGAGTTAATGAGACGAAGAGCTTTCTATTCCACCCTATCAAGCAAAGCTGTGTGACTGGAACCCCCCCCAAACATGAGAAGAGTACTCCATACAGGGACGGATAAGGCCCTTATACAGAGTAAGCAGTTGGAGGGCGAGAAAAACCACCTCAGCTCTTTTCCATTCTACTGGTACTGTTCCATTTTCTATTGAGGATTTTGTGATGTTGTATATAGGACTTGCTAGCTCTTCCCTACATTCTTTCAGTTTTCTGCCTGAGACTTCATCCGGTCCCATTGCCTTCTCCTCATCCAATTCCTTCATTAACTCTTTTATTTCAAGCTTGGTTACTTTAATCTCTTTCATATAGACAGTCTCTCTATTACCCTGTGGCTTTCAAATTTGGATTTTTTAGTAAAGACCTCCTGAAATTTACTATTTAACAGTTCTGCCATACTTTCTGGGTTGTTCACCATCCCGTTCTCACCTTTAACCTTTTTATTGTTTCTTTTTGCCAAATTTTTCCATTTATGAATCTGTAAAACAATTTCGGTTGCTCCTTACATTTTTCGACAATGTCCTTTTCATAGTTCCTTTCCTCTTCCTTCCTCACCTTAACATATTCATTTCTCGCCGTCTTGAAGTTTTCCTTATTTACTGGATTTATATTTCTCCTCCACCTTTTTCATGCTCCATCTCTTTTCTCCTTTGCCTTGGCACACCTTGCATTAAACCAATCTTTCTTTCCTTCTTTAGGTGTGTATTTCGGGACATATTTCCTGACTCTTGTTTTGTATATTTCCAAAAATAAGTTATATTTCTCTTGCACCCTCTCTGACTTATCCTTCTCCCAGTTAACGTTTTTGAAATAGCTCTTGAGATTCTTAATATCAGCCTTTCTGTAAATTAATTGGTCTTCTTTGTATGATTTGTCTCTATCTTCCTTTCCTCTTGTATATCCATTTCTAATATTACATGGTCACTCTTTCCCAATGGGCATTTTTATCTTATGTCATCGTTCATTTGTATAACCCTCGTAAAAACCAGATCCAATCTCACCGGCTCGTTGTTTCCTCTGAATCTTGTGTTTTCCTGTACTCTTTGGTCCATCATATTATCTATCGTTAAATTCAGGAATCTTGCTCCCATACCACTTTCATAATCTCCTACTAATATCACTTTTCCCCTTTCTTTAATGACTCTCATTATACTCCTTATTGTGTCATCTATCTTGTCTACATTTGTATTCTTGATTGGTCCATGAATTTGTTTTTGGTGGCACATATGTTCCAATGATTGTTAACTTTTTTGTTAATATGCAGTACTTCTGCTTTTCCTTCCCACATTCCACTTGGTTTATCACTATCTCCTTCCTTAACATTATCATGACTCCTCCTCCTCCTTTACCTCCTCTGTCTCTCCTCCATACATTATACCTATTGTCCAAGTCTATTTTGATTGCCTCATTTAGTTATGTTTCAGCCAGTCATACAATATCCGGTTCTTTCTTTATGTAATCTCTTAATTCTAATTTACTTGATAAAACCCCTTCTATTTTTGTATACATCATTTTAATCTCTTGCTCTTATCACTTTTAGTTAAACTTGCTTAACTTTTTCCTCTTCCTTCTTTTCTATATACCGTTTCCTTATCCTGTCTCCTAGAATTCTCCAAAAAAAAAAAAAAAAAAAAAAAATAAATAAATAAAAAAAAAAAATAAATAAATAAAAAAAAATGCCTTCTCCTCTGACCTTTCATTATTTTTCCTTGCCATGCACTCCTCCTACCATTTCAAGTTTCCAGATCAGTCTCTGGTGTGGTACCTTATCAAAGGCCTTTTTAAATCCAGATATATTCCATCAGCCCAACCATCTCTTTCCTGTATTACATCTATCACCCTCGAATAGTAACATATCAGGTTTGTCGTGCATGAACGCCCTTTCCTAAAACCAAATTGACACTCACAAAGTATGTCATTTTCTCCAAGAAGTCTGTCCATCTAGTCTTCACCACCCTCTCACACATCTTAGCTACCACACTTGTAAGTGACACTGGTCTATAGTTCAATGGGTCTCTCTTGTTACCTGATTTATAGATTGGGACAATGTTAGCTCTTTTCCAGTCTTGGGGCACTACGCCTTCCCTTAATGAGGCATCAATTACTTCACAAACTTTTTCTGCCAATTGCTCCTGCATTCTCTTAAAATCCATCCTGATACCCCATCAGGTCCCACAGCTTTTCTCACTTCTAAACTCCCCATCATGTTCTTGATCTCCTCCACCGTTACTTGAAACTCCTTCATAATCCCTTTCTGTTCCATTACCAGTGGTTTGTCAAAAGCAGTCTCCTTTGTGAATACCTTCCGAAAGCATCCATTCATAGCCTCTGCCATTTCCTGGGATCTTCACTGCATACTCCATTTACTTCTAAACTTTCAATACTTTCTCTATTTTTGATGTTGTTGTTCACATGTCTGTAAAAAGCCTTGGTTGGTCTTTACATTTATCAATTATATCCTTTTCTTGTTTCTTTCTTTCTTCTCTTCTAATCAACACATATTCATTTCTTGCTCTTTTGTAACTTTCCCACTGCTTAATCCGTCTTTTCCTTCTCCACCTCTTCCATGCATCCTCTTTTCTTGTTCTAGCCTTTTCACATCTATCGTTAAACCAGTCCTGCTTTCCAACTTCTCTATGTTGTCTTATTGGTACAAATTTTTCTCACCTTCTTTGTATATTTTATAAATTCCTTCCACTTTTCATTTGCTCCCTTAGCACTCTTGAATTTCATCCAACTTGTCTCTTGAAAGAATTTCTTTAGGTTTCCAAAATCTGTCTTGGCATAATTCCATCTTCCCACTTTATATTCTTCATTTCTTCTAGATTTCTCTTCATCTATCACCTTGAACTCCAAAACTGCATGATCACTCTTTGCTAAAGGGCACTCCACCCTCATCTCCTCAATGACCATTGGCTCTGTACTAAAGACCAAGTCCAGTCTTGACGATGCTCCTCTCCTCCAAACCTAGTATCTTCTTTGACCCACTGAGTTAACACATTTTCCATTGCCAGTGTCAATAGTGTATTTCCCATGTTGTCTCTGATCCTTCCATTGACCAGTCCTCCCAACACACCTCTTTACAATTAAAATCTCCCATCATTATAGTTCGTTCACAGCCACCCAACATTTCTTCCAGACATGTTCCTGTATCACT
Organism: Portunus trituberculatus; assembly: GCF_017591435.1. Taxonomy (NCBI): domain Eukaryota; kingdom Metazoa; phylum Arthropoda; class Malacostraca; order Decapoda; family Portunidae; genus Portunus; species Portunus trituberculatus. The sequence continues at coordinate 8,284,266 of NC_059258.1, forward strand.
TATCATTTCTTCATATTCCTGTACTGACCATGCATTTGTCTTAGGTGGTACGTACACCACTATGTAGTGCCTCTTTTTCCTTCATTAGTTTCTGCTCTGATCTTTAGCACTTCTGCCTTTCCCATACCTTCTTTCACTTGATCCACCTTTATATCTTTTTTAATCAGCAACATCACTCCTCCTCCCATCTTACCTACTCTATTTCTTTTCCAAACATTATATTTCCCTTCTCCAACCATCATCAGGTCTTCTCCCTCTCTCAGTTTTGTTTCAGTAAGACCCACAATATCTGGGTTCTTGTCCCTCAAGTAATCGTTGAGTTCTAAAATCCCCGATATCACTCCATTTATGTTGGAATACATTACATTCCGCTCATACGTAAGTTTCTCTAGTCCTTTCTTACTGTACTTTTCTGGGTTATGAACCACTTCCTCAGTCTCATATCTAAGATTCTCCAGAAAAACTCTTTCTTCTCCTCTTCTGTCCTCTCTTCATTTTTTTTTCAAAGCCTCCTTTCTCAACTCATTTAACATTTCTCTTTCCTTTTCACCGAGATCTCTTCTCAACCAAATCTTCCTTGTTGTTTCCTGCTGGGCTAGCCTCCATGACTTCTCCACCAATTCATCTACATCCTTTTGTGACTTAAGTTTGATTTTTATTGGCCTCATACCTTCTCTTGTGAACTTTCCAATTCTATGGAAGTCCTCTATTTCTTGTACTAGGTCTTTTCCCTCCTCCTGCACCACATTAACCTGTGTGTGTGTGTGTGTGTGTGTGTGTGTGTGTGTGTGTGTGTGTGTGTGTGTGTGTGTGTGTGTGTGTGTATTTACCTAGTTGTATTTACCTAGTTGTAGTTTTACAGGTCCTGGGATTTATGCTCGTGTGGTCCTGTCTCCATATCTACACTTATCCAATTTTTCTTTAAAACTATGTACACTCTTTGCTGACACCACTTTCTCACTCAAACTGTTCCAAGTCTTAACACATCTTTGCGGGAAACAAAATTTTTTAACATCTCTCAGACATTGTCTCTTCGTTAGTTTCTTCCTATGCGATCTTGTGCTTCTAAAGTCATATTCTTCTCTCAGGATCAGTTTCTCATTATCCACTTCATTCATTTCGTTAATCAATTCATAAACTTGTATCAGATCCCTCTCTCTTCTCTGCTCCAAGGTTGGTAGATCCATAGCCTTTAGTCTCTCCTCATATGTCATCCCTTTAAATTCTGGAACCATTCTTGTAGCCATTTTTGTAGTCTCTAATTTTCTTATGTGTTTCTTTTATGGGAGTCCACACAACTCCTGCATATTCCAATCTAGGTCTTATTTTAGTACTTATCAATTTCTTCATCATTTCCTTGTCCATATAGTGAAATGCTACTCCAATATTCCTTAGCAAATTATACGTCTCTGAAAATTCTATCAATATGGCTTACCGGTTGATTTTTTTCTTCCATTGTCACTACCAAGTCCTTTTCCTTTTTACTTTTCTAGTTCTACTCCATCTCCCATCTTATAGATTCCCACTGGTCGTCTTTCACTTTCTCCCATTTCCATGACATGGCTTTTGTCCACATTGAATTCCATCTCCCATTTTTTGCTCCATTTCCAGATCTTGTTTAAGTCTTCCTGTAGTATTTCACAATCCTCTTTTTGTTTAATGACTCTGCACAGTTTCGCATCGTTTGCAAACAGATTTATGTAGCTGTTCAGTCCCTCTGGCATGTCATTTATATATACGAGAAAAAGTATTGGCGCCAATACGGACCCCTGTGGCACTCCGCTGTCTACTGTTCTCCACTTGGACTTCATATCTTTAACTATCGTTCTTATTTCTCTCCCCCTTAAGTAATTCTTCGTCCATCTCAATGTGCTTCCTTTTAAGCCACCCTTCTCCTCTAACTTCCATAGTAATCTTTCATGTGGCACTTTATCAAACGCATTTTTTAGATCTAAATAAATACAGTCAACCCATCCCTCTCTCTTGTACTTTATCAACTATTCTAGAGTAGAAACTCAATAAATTTGTTACACATGACCGACCTTTTCTAAAACCAAATTGGCTATTTGATAATATTTTGTTGTCTTCAAGAAATTCAATCCATTGCTTCTTTATTACTTTTTCACTCATCTTGCATATTACTCTAGTTAGTGATACCGGTCTGTAATTTAAAGGTTCTTCCTTCCTTCTGCTCTTATATATGGGAACCACCTCAGCTCTTTTCCACTCCACTGGCACTGTTCCATTTTCAGTTGAGCATTTTATGATGTTGTATATAGGACTTGCTAGTTCTTCCCTACATTCTTTCAGTATTCTGCCTGAGACTTCATCCGGTCCCATTGCCTTTTCCTCATCTAGTTCCGTCATCAACTTTTTTATTTCAAGCTTGGTTACTTTAATCTCTTTCATATAGATAGTCTCTCTATTACCCTGTGGTCTTTCAAATTTGGATTCCTTAGTAAAGACTTCATGAAATTTACTATTCAACAGTTCTGCCATGCTTTTTGGGTATTCCACCATTCCGTTTTCTCCTTTAAACCTTTCTATTGTTTCTTTTTGTCTTATTTTTCATTTATGAATCTGTAGAACAATTTTGGTTGTTTCTTACATTTTTTGACAATGTCCTTTTCATAGTTCCTTTCTTCTTCCTTTCTCACCTTAGCATATTCATTTCTTGCTGTTTTGAAGTTTTCCTTATTTTCTGGATTTCTGTTTCTTCTCCACCTTTTCCATGCTACATCTCGTTTCTCCTTTGCCCTAGCACATCTTGCATTAAAGCAATCTTTCTTTTCTTTTTCTTTAGGTCTATATTTCGGGACATATTCCCTGACCCCAGTTTTGTATATTTTCAAAAATAAGTTATATTTCTCTTGAACCGTTAATGAGTTTTCTATCTCCTCCCAGTTTACGTTTTTAAAATAGTTCTTGAGATTCTCAATATCAGCCTTTCTGTAATTTAATCGGTCTCCTTTTTATGATTCATCTCTATCTTCCTTTCCTTCTTCTATATCCATTTCTAATATTACATGGTCACTCCTTCTCCATATCTACACTTATCCAATCTTTCTTTAAAACTGCACGCTCGTTGCTGACACCACTTCTTCACTCAAATTGTTCCACGTTTCAACACATCTCTGCGGGAATCTATATTTTTCAACATCTCTCAGACATCTTCCTTTCCTCAGCCTTTTACTAAGCGATCTCATGCTTCGAATGTCGTATTCTTCTCTCAGGATCTGTTTCTCATTATCCACTTGGTCCATTCCCTTGCTCAATTTATAAACTTGTATCAAATCCCCTCTCCTTCTCTGTTCCAGGGTTGGTAGATCCATAGCTTTTAGTCTCTCTTCATATGTCATCCCTTCAAATTCTGGAACCATTCTTATAGCCATTTTTGTACTCTCTCCAACTTCCTTATATGTTTCTTTTTGTTGGGGGTCCACACTACTCCTTCATATTCTAATCTGGGTCTAACTATAGTACTTATCAATTTCTTTGTCGATGTAGTGAAATGCTAATCTAATATTCTTTAGCAAATTATATGTCTCCGAAAATTCTATCAATATGGCTTACCGGTTCAGTGTTTTCTTCCATCGTCACTCCCAAGTCCTTTTCCTTTTTTTCTTTCTCCAGATCTACTCCATCTTCCATTTTATAGATTCCCACGGGTCGTCTTTCGCTCTTTCCCGTATCTGTGACATGGCTTTTGTCCACATTGAATTCCATCTACCAATTTTTACTCCATTCTCAGATCTTGTTTAAGTCTTCCTGCAGTATTTTACAACCCTCTTTTTGTTTTATGACTTTGCACAGTTTTGCATCGTCCACAAACAGATTTATGTAGCTATTCACTCCCTCTGGCATGTCGTTTTATATATACGAGAAAAAGTATTGGCGCCAATACTGACCCCTGTGGCACTCTGCTTTCTACTGCTCTCCACTTGGACTTCATATCTTTAACTACCGTCCTTATTTCTCTCCCCCTCAAATAATTTTCCATCCATCTCAATGTACTTTCTGTTAAGCAACCCTTCTCCTCTAATTTCCACAGATATCTTTCATGTGGCACTTTATCAAACGCATTTTTTAAATCCAAATACAGTCAACTCATCCCTCTCTCTCTTGTAATCTACCAACTATTCTAGAGTATAAAATCAGTAAATTGTTACACGACCGACCTTTTCTAAAACCAAATTGGCCATTTGATAATGATTCATTGTCTTCAAGGAACCGGATCCATTGTTTCTTTATTACTCTTTCACACATGTTGCATGTTACACTATTTAGTGATACCGGTCTGTAATTTAGAGGTTCTTCCTTCCTTCCGCTCTTACATATTTTTTTTTTTTTTACGTAGGAAGAGGGCCAGCCAAGGGCAAAAAAAAAGTTAGAAAAAGCCCACTTGAGCGCTGGCTCTCGAAAGAGTAGAAAAAGTGCCAATACCGTCAGCCAGAATTAGGGGAGCAAATGCCTCGATACCTCCCTCTTAAAAGATGACAAGTTGTAGGAATTTGGAAATACAGATGCAGGTTGGGAGTTCCAGAGTTTACCAGTGAAAGGGATGAATGATTGAGCGTACTGGTTAACTCTTGCATTAGAGAGTTGGACAGAATAGGGATGAGAGGAAGAAGAAAGCCTTGTGCAGTGTGGCCGCAGGAGGAGGGGAGGCATGCAGTTAGCAAGATCAGTAGAACAGTTACCATGAAAATAGCGATAAAATATAGAAAGGATGCAACATTTCGGCGGTGAGAAAGAGTGAAGACAGTTAGTCAGAGGAGGGGAGTTAATGAGACGAAGAGCTTTCTATTCCACCCTATCAAGCAAAGCTGTGTGACTGGAACCCCCCCCAAACATGAGAAGAGTACTCCATACAGGGACGGATAAGGCCCTTATACAGAGTAAGCAGTTGGAGGGCGAGAAAAACCACCTCAGCTCTTTTCCATTCTACTGGTACTGTTCCATTTTCTATTGAGGATTTTGTGATGTTGTATATAGGACTTGCTAGCTCTTCCCTACATTCTTTCAGTTTTCTGCCTGAGACTTCATCCGGTCCCATTGCCTTCTCCTCATCCAATTCCTTCATTAACTCTTTTATTTCAAGCTTGGTTACTTTAATCTCTTTCATATAGACAGTCTCTCTATTACCCTGTGGCTTTCAAATTTGGATTTTTTAGTAAAGACCTCCTGAAATTTACTATTTAACAGTTCTGCCATACTTTCTGGGTTGTTCACCATCCCGTTCTCACCTTTAACCTTTTTATTGTTTCTTTTTGCCAAATTTTTCCATTTATGAATCTGTAAAACAATTTCGGTTGCTCCTTACATTTTTCGACAATGTCCTTTTCATAGTTCCTTTCCTCTTCCTTCCTCACCTTAACATATTCATTTCTCGCCGTCTTGAAGTTTTCCTTATTTACTGGATTTATATTTCTCCTCCACCTTTTTCATGCTCCATCTCTTTTCTCCTTTGCCTTGCACACCTTGCATTAAACCAATCTTTCTTTCCTTCTTTAGGTGTGTATTTCGGGACATATTTCCTGACTCTTGTTTTGTATATTTCCAAAAATAAGTTATATTTCTCTTGCACCCTCTCTGACTTATCCTTCTCCCAGTTAACGTTTTGAAATAGCTCTTGAGATTCTTAATATCAGCCTTTCTGTAAATTAATTGGTCTTCTTTGTATGATTTGTCTCTATCTTCCTTTCCTCTTGTATATCCATTTCTAATATTACATGGTCACTCTTTCCCAATGGGCATTTTTATCTTATGTCATCGTTCATTTGTATAACCCTCGTAAAAACCAGATCCAATCTCACCGGCTCGTTGTTTCCTCTGAATCTTGTGTTTTCCTGTACTCTTTGGTCCATCATATTATCTATCGTTAAATTCAGGAATCTTGCTCCCATACCACTTTCATAATCTCCTACTAATATCACTTTTCCCCTTTCTTTAATGACTCTCATTATACTCCTTATTGTGTCATCTATCTTGTCTACATTTGTATTCTTGATTGGTCCATGAATTTGTTTTTGGTGGCACATATGTTCCAATGATTGTTAACTTTTTTGTTAATATGCAGTACTTCTGCTTTTCCTTCCCACATTCCACTTGGTTTATCACTATCTCCTTCCTTAACATTATCATGACTCCTCCTCCTCCTTTACCTCCTCTGTCTCTCCTCCATACATTATACCTATTGTCCAAGTCTATTTTGATTGCCTCATTTAGTTATGTTTCAGCCAGTCATACAATATCCGGTTCTTTCTTTATGTAATCTCTTAATTCTAATTTACTTGATAAAACCCCTTCTATTTTTGTATACATCATTTTTAATCTCTTGCTCTTATCACTTTTAGTTAAACTTGCTTAACTTTTTCCTCTTCCTTCTTTTCTATATACCGTTTCCTTATCCTGTCTCCTAGAATTCTCCAAAAAAAAAAAAAAAAAATAAATAAATAAAAAAAAAAAAAATAAATAAATAAAAAAAAAATGCCTTCTCCTCTGACCTTTCATTATTTTTTTCCTTACTTCTGTGTGTGTGTGTGTGTGTGTGTGTGTGTGTGTGTGTGTGTGTGTGTGTGTGTGTGTGTGTGTGTGTGTGTGTGTATTTGTGTATTACAGGGCCCGAGCTAAGCTCTCTGTGACCTGTCTCCTTGTCCATTCCTGTCATATCTCTCTTTCATCTGATTGACACACACCGCGTCAACGACATCACTGCTCAGTTTATTCCACTTATCAATACTACGATGCGGTAAACTGTAATTTCTCACGTCATTTAGACAGATGTCCTTTATTAGCTTTTTTCCATGTCCTCGGAGATGATTACTTGTGGTCACCTTTATCAACTCTCTGTCCTGTATGTCAATATTGTTCACCAATTTATACATAGTTATCATGTCTCCTCTTGTTCTTTTCTCTTTTAATGTGGTCAGCCCCAGCTTCCTCAGTCTTTCCTCATAGTCTAACTCCCTGAGTCATGGTACCATCCTTGTTGCCAGCCTCTGTACCCTTTCCACCTTCTTTACATTTTTCTTCATATGCGGTGACCAGACACATGCTGCATATTCTAACTGGGGTTTTATTAAGGTACATAATATCTTCTTCATCATTTCTTCATCTAGGTAGTGGAATGCAAGGCCAATATTTTGAAGCATGTTGTATGTTTTCCCAAAAATCTTGTTAATGTGTTTCTCCGGTGACAAGGTGTTTTGCACGGTTACTCCTAAGTCTTTCTCCTCATTGGTCTCTTTAATTTTCTCATCACCCAGCCTGTAATCTCTGTTTGGTCTGTATCTACTTCTTCCCATTTTCATAACATAGGTCTTGTCTATATTAAATTCCATCTGCCACTCCTTACTCCACTCATATATTTTATCAAGATCTTCCTGTAACTTGTTACAATCTTCCACATTCTTTACTCTCCTCATAATTTTAGTATTGTCCGCAAACATGTTCATGTAACTGTCAATTCCTACTGGCATATCATTAACATAAATCAAAAACATGATGGGATCCAGCACTGACCCTTGTGGAACTCCACTGGTTAGCTTCTTCCACTCAGACTTATTTCCTCTCACCACTGTTCTCATTTCTCTTCCCATTAAGTAA
>NC_059258.1:8292373-8306785 GCF_017591435.1 Portunus trituberculatus
TCTGCACAGTTTCGCATCGTTTGCAAACAGATTTATGTAGCTGTTCAGTCCCTCTGGCATGTCATTTATATATATATGAGAAAAAGTATTGGCGCCAATACGGACCCCTGTGGCACTCCGCTGTCTACTGTTCTCCACTTGGACTTCATATCTTTAACTATCGTTCTTATTTCTCTCCCCCTTAAGTAATTCTTCGTCCATCTCAATGTGCTTCCTTTTAAGCCACCCTTCTCCTCTAACTTCCATAGTAATCTTTCATGTGGCACTTTATCAAACGCATTTTTTAGATCTAAATAAATACAGTCAACCCATCCTCTCTCTCTTGTACTTTATCAACTATTCTAGAGTAGAAACTCAATAAATTTGTTACACATGACCGACCTTTTCTAAAACCAAATTGGCTATTTGATAATATTTTGTTGTCTTCAAGAAATTCAATCCATTGCTTCTTTATTACTTTTTCACTCATCTTGCATATTACTCTAGTTAGTGATACCGGTCTGTAATTTAAAGGTTCTTCCTTCCTTCTGCTCTTATATATGGGAACCACCTCAGCTCTTTTCCACTCCACTGGCACTGTTCCATTTTCAGTTGAGCATTTTATGATGTTGTATATAGGACTTGCTAGTTCTTCCCTACATTCTTTCAGTATTCTGCCTGAGACTTCATCCGGTCCCATTGCCTTTTCCTCATCTAGTTCCGTCATCAACTTTTTTATTTCAAGCTTGGTTACTTTAATCTCTTTCATATAGATAGTCTCTCTATTACCCTGTGGTCTTTCAAATTTGGATTCCTTAGTAAAGACTTCATGAAATTTACTATTCAACAGTTCTGCCATGCTTTTTGGGTATTCCACCATTCCGTTTTCTCCTTTAAACCTTTCTATTGTTTCTTTTTGTCTTATTTTTCATTTATGAATCTGTAGAACAATTTTGGTTGTTTCTTACATTTTTTGACAATGTCCTTTTCATAGTTCCTTTCTTCTTCCTTTCTCACCTTAGCATATTCATTTCTTGCTGTTTTGAAGTTTTCCTTATTTTCTGGATTTCTGTTTCTTCTCCACCTTTTCCATGCTACATCTCGTTTCTCCTTTGCCCTAGCACATCTTGCATTAAAGCAATCTTTCTTTTCTTTTTCTTTAGGTCTATATTTCGGGACATATTCCCTGACCCCAGTTTTGTATATTTTCAAAAATAAGTTATATTTCTCTTGAACCGTTAATGAGTTTTCTATCTCCTCCCAGTTTACGTTTTTAAAATAGTTCTTGAGATTCTCAATATCAGCCTTTCTGTAATTTAATCGGTCTCCTTTTTATGATTCATCTCTATCTTCCTTTCCTTCTTCTATATCCATTTCTAATATTACATGGTCACTCCTTCTCCATATCTACACTTATCCAATCTTTCTTTAAAACTGCACGCTCGTTGCTGACACCACTTCTTCACTCAAATTGTTCCACGTTTCAACACATCTCTGCGGGAATCTATATTTTTCAACATCTCTCAGACATCTTCCTTTCCTCAGCCTTTTACTAAGCGATCTCATGCTTCGAATGTCGTATTCTTCTCTCAGGATCTGTTTCTCATTATCCACTTGGTCCATTCCCTTGCTCAATTTATAAACTTGTATCAAATCCCCTCTCTCCCTTCTCTGTTCCAGGGTTGGTAGATCCATAGCTTTTAGTCTCTCTTCATATGTCATCCCTTCAAATTCTGGAACCATTCTTATAGCCATTTTTGTACTCTCTCCAACTTCCTTATATGTTTCTTTTTGTTGGGGGTCCACACTACTCCTTCATATTCTAATCTGGGTCTAACTATAGTACTTATCAATTTCTTTGTCGATGTAGTGAAATGCTAATCTAATATTCTTTAGCAAATTATATGTCTCCGAAAATTCTATCAATATGGCTTACCGGTTCAGTGTTTTCTTCCATCGTCACTCCCAAGTCCTTTTCCTTTTTTTCTTTCTCCAGATCTACTCCATCTTCCATTTTATAGATTCCCACGGGTCGTCTTTCGCTCTTTCCCGTATCTGTGACATGGCTTTTGTCCACATTGAATTCCATCTACCAATTTTTACTCCATTCTCAGATCTTGTTTAAGTCTTCCTGCAGTATTTTACAACCCTCTTTTTGTTTTATGACTTTGCACAGTTTTGCATCGTCCACAAACAGATTTATGTAGCTATTCACTCCCTCTGGCATGTCGTTTATATATATACGAGAAAAAGTATTGGCGCCAATACTGACCCTGTGGCACTCTGCTTTCTACTGCTCTCCACTTGGACTTCATATCTTTAACTACCGTCCTTATTTCTCTCCCCCTCAAATAATTTTCCATCCATCTCAATGTACTTTCTGTTAAGCAACCCTTCTCCTCTAATTTCCACAGATATCTTTCATGTGGCACTTTATCAAACGCATTTTTTAAATCCAAATACAGTCAACTCATCCCTCTCTCTCTTGTAATCTACCAACTATTCTAGAGTATAAAATCAGTAAATTGTTACACACGACCGACCTTTTCTAAAACCAAATTGGCCATTTGATAATGATTCATTGTCTTCAAGGAACCGGATCCATTGTTTCTTTATTACTCTTTCACACATGTTGCATGTTACACTATTTAGTGATACCGGTCTGTAATTTAGAGGTTCTTCCTTCCTTCCGCTCTTACATATTTTTTTTTTTTTTACGTAGGGAAGAGGGCCAGCCAAGGGCAAAAAAAAAGAAAGTTAGAAAAAAGCCCACTTGAGCGCTGGCTCTCGAAAGAGTAGAAAAAGTGCCAATACCGTCAGCCAGAATTAGGGGAGCAAATGCCTCGATACCTCCCTCTTAAAAGATGACAAGTTGTAGGAATTTGGAAATACAGATGCAGGTTGGGAGTTCCAGAGTTTACCAGTGAAAGGGATGAATGATTGAGCGTACTGGTTAACTCTTGCATTAGAGAGTTGGACAGAATAGGGATGAGAGGAAGAAGAAAGCCTTGTGCAGTGTGGCCGCAGGAGGAGGGGAGGCATGCAGTTAGCAAGATCAGTAGAACAGTTACCATGAAAATAGCGATAAAATATAGAAAGGGATGCAACATTTCGGCGGTGAGAAAGAGAGTGAAGACAGTTAGTCAGAGGAGGGGAGTTAATGAGACGAAGAGCTTTCTATTCCACCCTATCAAGCAAAGCTGTGTGACTGGAACCCCCCCCAAACATGAGAAGAGTACTCCATACAGGGACGGATAAGGCCCTTATACAGAGTAAGCAGTTGGAGGGGCGAGAAAAACCACCTCAGCTCTTTTCCATTCTACTGGTACTGTTCCATTTTCTATTGAGGATTTTGTGATGTTGTATATAGGACTTGCTAGCTCTTCCCTACATTCTTTCAGTTTTCTGCCTGAGACTTCATCCGGTCCCATTGCCTTCTCCTCATCCAATTCCTTCATTAACTCTTTTATTTCAAGCTTGGTTACTTTAATCTCTTTCATATAGACAGTCTCTCTATTACCCTGTGGCTTTCAAATTTGGATTTTTTAGTAAAGACCTCCTGAAATTTACTATTTAACAGTTCTGCCATACTTTCTGGGTTGTTCACCATCCCGTTCTCACCTTTTAACCTTTTTATTGTTTCTTTTTGCCAAATTTTTCCATTTATGAATCTGTAAAACAATTTCGGTTGCTCCTTACATTTTTCGACAATGTCCTTTTCATAGTTCCTTTCCTCTTCCTTCCTCACCTTAACATATTCATTTCTCGCCGTCTTGAAGTTTTCCTTATTTACTGGATTTATATTTCTCCTCCACCTTTTTTCATGCTCCATCTCTTTTCTCCTTTGCCTTGGCACACCTTGCATTAAACCAATCTTTCTTTCCTTCTTTAGGTGTGTATTTCGGGACATATTTCCTGACTCTTGTTTTGTATATTTCCAAAAATAAGTTATATTTCTCTTGCACCCTCTCTGACTTATCCTTCTCCCAGTTAACGTTTTTGAAATAGCTCTTGAGATTCTTAATATCAGCCTTTCTGTAAATTAATTGGTCTTCTTTGTATGATTTGTCTCTATCTTCCTTTCCCTCTTGTATATCCATTTCTAATATTACATTGTCAAGGGTTCCAAGATGGGTGCTGCTATCGGAAGGTAAAACAAACATGAGAGAATGGTTAAGACACCATTTACTATTCCAATAACCAATAACCACCAAACAGCCTCACAAATAACAGAACCTTCTGCAGGAAGGTTGCAGCACTCTGGACTCAGCAGCGACACTCAGCTCGGCTTCCATCCGTCTTGCGTCCCTTCGTCTCGTGTGGCGAGGGCGGGGCAGCACAGCTCCGCCCTTGTAGGTGGCGTTGAAGTGGTAGGCGAAGGAGGCGCAGGAGGAGAAGGGCGTCAGGTGCACAGCAGTGACGGGAGTCGGAGCGTGGTAAGGAGAGGGTAGCAGCACTCAGGACCAGCCCACGGCTCTGAGGTAACCACGGTGAGAGCAGAGCCAGCCAGCGTAGGAGGAAGTGAGCAGGACGAGGCTCAGCTTCTGTCTGCCGAGGAAGGCGAGCTGCAGGAGCCACGTCAACTCCTACTGACGCTCGAGAAGCCGCGGTGGCCGCTTGAGAAGCTTCGGTGGGTTGCTCAGATGAAGCGCCGAGCAACTGGGTTAATAACGAGCGCCGACGGTCGAGTGTCGGATAGGTGAAGGTCGTTGGCCTCGTTCAGGTGGTAGTTGCCCTCACACAGGCCCCCATAGAAGAATCTACTCCAGGTAGATTATAACAACTACCACATGAAAAGAAAGAACATACATGTTAAGAAAAGGAGGGAGGCACTGGTGAGGTTGGTTTCAAGGCGCCTTAGGCTGGGAGTCTGCTCATTAAATCTGCTCCCACGTTGTCCTTCCCAGCAATATGGACGACTCTGAACCGGTAGGCTTGTAGACTTAAGGCCCATCTCAACACCCTATCATTCTTGCCTTTAAAGGTTTCCAAGTACAACAAGGGCTTGTGGTCCACTTCTAATATGAATTCACGACCTCTGAGATAATAGTCAAAGCGGAGCACACCAAACACAACAGCAAGACACTCACGTTCTATGGTGGAATACCTCTTTTCCCGGTCCAGGAGCTTCCTGCTGGCATAGGCGACAGGATGAGGCACCCCCTGATGGTATTGCAGCAGAACAGATCCTAGTCCGTGACTTGAAGCGTCACTCCGAAGGATGAAAGGGGAACCACAATCTGGAACTTGTAGTACTGGTGTGCTGGACAACACTTGCTTCAGGTGATTGAAGCAGCTCAACGCAGTCTCATCCCAGGCGAGAGGTTCGCGGACTCCTTTCTTCAAGAGGTCAGAGAGTGGTCCGGTGTAGTCTGAAGCCTGGGAATAAACATCCTATAAAGGCAATCATACCTAGAAAACTGCGGAGAGCTTTCTTGGACAGAGGGGGAGTTATCCTGCACAGCGCTTCCATCTTGCTGTTCTGAGGTCTCAGCTGTTCTCCGTCTAGTACGAATCCGAGATAGTGGATGGAGTGAACACCGAAGCGGCACTTGGAAGGCTTGGCAGTCAGGTTGTGGGAGCGTAGTCTCTCAAGCGTAGCTCTGAGGGCGCTGATATGCTGAGGCCAATCTGAAGAGTGGACAAATATATTATCAAAGTAGAAAGAAATGTTGGGTAACCCGGCGAGGACAAGACGCATCAGACGGACGTAGGTAGCACATGCTGTGACAAGTCCGAAGGGTAAGCGGCAGAATTCCATGAGACCACGATGAGTTGGAAAGGCAGTTAGGGTTTGGCTCTGTCTGTCAATGGAATTTGGTAATAAGCCTTGCAGAGGTCAATTTCCGAGAAGTATTTAGCACCAGCGAACATGTGAAGGTCTTCTTCCATATTACAAGACGGCTCAGCGTGGAAGACCGTAACGGAGTTCAATTTCCGGTAATCAATAGCCATCCTGTAGGAACCGTCAGACTTCGAACCATTACAACAGGACTACAGTGGGAGAGGAAGACAATTGAATTATCCCTTGTTCCAAAAGGCTATCTACTTCTTCATCAAAGTGAGGTCTAAGGTGAATAGGGACAGGGTACAACCTAGCTTGAATCCTGTTGGTGGTGGTGAGGACAATATCGTGCATGATAGTCGAGGTACAGCCAGGTGTGGTGGAGAATACATCCCTGTAGTCCAGCAGTAAGTCCTCGATGTCGCCTCGTTGTTCCCAGGGCAAGGAGGGATTTATCTCCGGCATACTTGGTGGTGAAGAATCCAGCCATTCATCGGCCGTAATGGGCAGTTCCGTGGAGCTGGCGTCAGGCAATTTCTCCTCCACGACGGAACGGTGCTGTCCTGGGGTTCGCTTGTTTCGAGAGATTGAATCTCGTCGAGAACATGGAGCCTGTTAACAACTGCTCGTCGATGGTATCTTTTAAGTAGATTGGCGTGGTATAGTTTAGGCCCACGAGGCTCGTCTATAAGGTAATCAACATTACCACGTCTTTCAAGGACCTTGTATGGACCATTCCATGCTACCAATAACTTGCTTGTGTGGCTGGGAAGAAGAACTAGTACCTCGTCACCTGGATTAAACTTCCTGTCCTGAGATTTAAGATCAAAATAGGACTTGTAACGGGCAGTACTTACATCAGCTGCTTGAGCAGCAAGCTGGGCACATTCTGACAACTTGTTTCGAAGTTCCAGGACGTATTGGAAGCTGGTTCTTTCTTCTCCTGGATGTCCTGATTATCCCACAACTCCTTCAACACCGTGAGAGGTCCTCGAACAGAGCGTCCATATAGTAGTTCAAAGGGGAGAACCCGGTCCGATCACTGGGGATTTCCTGAGGCGAAGAGCGTGGGAACGAGGTAACGGTGCCACTCCTGGGTTTGTCAGCACAGAGCTTGCGCAGAGCTGCCTTGAGAGGACCATGGAGCCTCTCTATGCGTCCATTGCCACTGGGATGGAAAGGAGTTGTGAAAATAGGTTTAACACCAAGCAGCTTATGTAACTCTGATAACAGACTGGAGGTAAACTGAGTTCCTCGATCAGAGAGATTTCTCTAGGAATTCCTACACGTGCAAATATCACTAGTAAGGCTTCAGCTACTGATACTGAGTCTATGTCCTTAAGTGGCAGGGCCTCTGGAAACCCAGTTGCAAAATCTATTAAGGTAAGAATGTGTCTATGGCCCTCGGAAGATGGAGGAGAAAGAGGTCCAACGAGGTCAATGGCGACTCGGGAAAAAGGCTCGGTGATCACAGGTAGGGGCTGAAGAGGGACAGGACGCACCCGGCCCTTTGATGACATCCGTTGGCACTTGTCACAAGAGCGGCAGTAGGCACGGATATCCGCTCCCATACCTGGCCAAAAGAAATGTTCATAAATTTTCAACTCAGTCTTGCGGTGAGAGAAATGTCCAGCCAAGGGACTCTCGTGGGCCACTGAGAGTATAATCTGGCGACACTCACTTGGGACAACCAGGCATTGTTGGCCTACCTTATTTGGAAGCTGAGAAGTGAGGCACTTGCGGTAGAGAAGCCCATTGACGTACAGGTACTGGAAGGACGACCCGTTCCTGGCTTTCTCAACTTCTCCCGTAGAGGCTTTCTGTCGTACCCCAGTTAAGGAAGGACACGAGGCTTGCAGTTGGTTGAACTCTTGAGGGTCATGGAGAGGCTGAAGTTCTGGAAGTACCAGAGGATGCAGTCTTTTCATCCTTCCGGCACGGGTGGTAACAGCGTGTACTTGGTCAGCCGAAGACACAGTCGAAGCACTGGTAGAAACCTCCGGCTGCAGCTCTGATGACAAGGATGCCCTGCTGGAATCAGGAAGAGGAGCTGGAGAAGGATTAGAGACCTGGGGATCCATAACTCCCGGGATGTTTCCTATCAGAGCGCCAGCAAACTTTATAGGAGCTCTCACCACCTCAGTCCAACCAGTGTAGAAGGGCAGCGCACGTAGCACTTTACAACTGGGAATTTGTCTACTCTTCCCAAGTAGTCAGCTAGGAAATCTTGGGACAACTCTCCACATCTACGTCTGGAAGCACCTCTTCTGAGACTACCACACACGAGCAGCCAGTGTCACGGATGATGTTCGAGCTCCAAGATCCGTTAATGGTGCCCGAGACAGAATAGTTTGGGACACTCTTGTCACCAAGGCAAAACCCAACCTTAGAGTCGACTTACCCGCTTCCCAATCCTTGAAGGCGCGGGATTCTTAGGGCAGCGCGGCCGAATATGGCCGTCTTCTCCACACTGGTGGCACGTAATTTTCTTAGGGGTGGACTGGACAGAGGACTTGCTGGAGTCACCTTGAGATGATGTAGGGCTTACCCCAGAGGCAGCTTTAGAAGTTCCTCGGGAACTAGAAGAGTAGGCTTTCGGGTAGGCGTGACGGGCAGATGACCAGTCGTCGGCAAGCCTTACTGCGTCGGGAAGGTCTGTCGGCCGACGCTCCTTGATGAAAACCCTCAAATCTGGAGAAAGATTAGTAAAAACTGGTCAAGCAGGATGAATTTTTAAGACCTTCAAAAGTGTGGGCGACATCAGATGCCTCCGACCATGCCTGGAACAGTCGAGTCAGATGGACAGAGAACTGCTGATAATTTTCCCCAACCCTAATCCTGGCTTGGCGGAACTCCAGACGGTAGTTGTCGGCGGTCTTACTGAACCCAGTGAGGAGAGCTTTCTTCAGAAGAGCGTAATCTTCAGTTATGTCAGCAGACAACGACGTATACAGTTCAGTAGCCTTACCCGTGAGGAGACACCCAAGTCTTGCAGCGTAGCTATCCTTATCAATCTGGAGTAGTTCAGCCACCCTTTCAAAGCGCACGAGGAAGTTGCTTATATCATCTCCTCTTGATAAGTTGGCAACTTCGGTCCTCTGACGTTCTCACAGGAAGAAGTACTCACTTTTCCTTGACCGGTGCTGCGGGCGAGCTGTATCTCCTTCTCAGCTTGAAGCTTAGCAAGTTGGAAGTCTCTCTCAGCAGCTCTTTCTTCTCTCTCTGCTAGGAGCCGCTTCTCTTCTCTCTCGGTAGCTCGCTGGTCCCTCTCAATAGCTTGTTGTTGTAGAACATACTGACCAAGCTCAGCACCCTCAAGACCCAAAGCATCGGCCTGAGCCTTAAAAACATCAAAGCTAGACATAGCGTGAAATCACAATGTAAATAGATCAAACACTCAAGATATAACCAGACAACCCAACAATAAGAGCAATAAGGACCCAGAGAGAAAAGATAAGTGAAAGGATAGAAAACCCAAAACAATAAGTGTGGAAGAAACAATGGTAACAAAACAGCCCTGAAAAGGGCACAAGACAACAGTCAACACAACACTAGGAGTGCTTGTGTAGAACAAAAGTAGTTTCCAACAACACGATTGAAAACAAAAGGTTACCATCAACAAACCCTACCGCAGGCATACAGGAGCCACAGAAGAACGGTAGAGGATGAACACTTGCTTCCGGGCCGCAGACAGCAAGTGGCGCGCATGGGCGACTTCATAGACCCTTCCAAATAGCAGTTGACCCAATCCTGGCGAGGTCGCCACGTGTCAAGGGTTCCAAGATGGGTGCTGCTATCGGAAGGTAAAACAAACATGAGAGAATGGTTAAGACACCATTTACTATTCCAATAACCAATAACCACCAAACAGCCTCACAAATAACAGAACCTTCTGCAGGAAGGTTGCAGCACTCTGGACTCAGCAGCGACACTCAGCTCGGCTTCCATCCGTCTTGCGTCCCTTCGTCTCGTGTGGCGAGGGCGGGGCAGCACAGCTCCGCCCTTGTAGGTGGCGTTGAAGTGGTAGGCGAAGGAGGCGCAGGAGGAGAAGGCGTCAGGTGCACAGCAGTGACGGGAGTCGGAGCGTGGTAAGGAGAGGGTAGCAGCACTCAGGACCAGCCCACGGCTCTGAGGTAACCACGGTGAGAGCAGAGCCAGCCAGCGTAGGAGGAAGTGAGCAGGACGAGGCTCAGCTTCTGTCTGCCGAGGAAGGCGAGCTGCAGGAGCCACGTCAACTCCTACTGACGCTCGAGAAGCCGCGGTGGCCGCTTGAGAAGCTTCGGTGGGTTGCTCAGATGAAGCGCCGAGCAACTGGGTTAATAACGAGCGCCGACGGTCGAGTGTCGGATAGGTGAAGGTCGTTGGCCTCGTTCAGGTGGTAGTTGCCCTCACATACATGGTCACTCTTTCCCAATGGGCATTTTTATCTTATGTCATCGTTCATTTGTATAACCCTCGTAAAAACCAGATCCAATCTCACCGGCTCGTTGTTTCCTCTGAATCTTGTGTTTTCCTGTACTCTTTGGTCCATCATATTATCTATCGTTAAATTCAGGAATCTTGCTCCCATACCACTTTCATAATCTCCTACTAATATCACTTTTCCCCTTTCTTTAATGACTCTCATTATACTCCTTATTGTGTCATCTATCTTGTCTACATTTGTATTCTTGATTGGTCCATGAATTTGTTTTTGGTGGCACATATGTTCCAATGATTGTTAACTTTTTTGTTAATATGCAGTACTTCTGCTTTTCCTTCCCCACATTCCACTTGGTTTATCACTATCTCCTTCCTTAACATTATCATGACTCCTCCTCCTCCTTTACCTCCTCTGTCTCTCCTCCATACATTATACCTATTGTCCAAGTCTATTTTGATTGCCTCATTTAGTTATGTTTCAGCCAGTCATACAATATCCGGTTCTTTCTTTATGTAATCTCTTAATTCTAATTTACTTGATAAAACCCCTTCTATTTTTGTATACATCATTTTTAATCTCTTGCTCTTATCACTTTTAGTTAAACTTGCTTAACTTTTTCCTCTTCCTTCTTTTCTATATACCGTTTCCTTATCCTGTCTCCTAGAATTCTCCAAAAAAAAAAAAAAAAAAAATAAATAAATAAAAAAAAAAAAAATAAATAAATAAAAAAAAAAATGCCTTCTCCTCTGACCTTTCATTATTTTTTTCCTTACTTCTGTGTGTGTGTGTGTGTGTGTGTGTGTGTGTGTGTGTGTGTGTGTGTGTGTGTGTGTGTGTATTACAGGGCCCGAGCTAAGCTCTCTGTGACCTGTCTCCTTGTCCATTCCTGTCATATCTCTCTTTCATCTGATTGACACACACCGCGTCAACGACATCACTGCTCAGTTTATTCCACTTATCAATACTACGATGCGGTAAACTGTAATTTCTCACGTCATTTAGACAGATGTCCTTTATTAGCTTTTTTCCATGTCCTCGGAGATGATTACTTGTGGTCACCTTTATCAACTCTCTGTCCTGTATGTCAATATTGTTCACCAATTTATACATAGTTATCATGTCTCCTCTTGTTCTTTTCTCTTTTAATGTGGTCAGCCCCAGCTTCCTCAGTCTTTCCTCATAGTCTAACTCCCTGAGTCATGGTACCATCCTTGTTGCCAGCCTCTGTACCCTTTCCACCTTCTTTACATTTTTCTTCATATGCGGTGACCAGACACATGCTGCATATTCTAACTGGGGTTTTATTAAGGTACATAATATCTTCTTCATCATTTCTTCATCTAGGTAGTGGAATGCAAGGCCAATATTTTGAAGCATGTTGTATGTTTTCCCAAAAATCTTGTTAATGTGTTTCTCCGGTGACAAGGTGTTTTGCACGGTTACTCCTAAGTCTTTCTCCTCATTGGTCTCTTTAATTTTCTCATCACCCAGCCTGTAATCTCTGTTTGGTCTGTATCTACTTCTTCCCATTTTCATAACATAGGTCTTGTCTATATTAAATTCCATCTGCCACTCCTTACTCCACTCATATATTTTATCAAGATCTTCCTGTAACTTGTTACAATCTTCCACATTCTTTACTCTCCTCATAATTTTAGTATTGTCCGCAAACATGTTCATGTAACTGTCAATTCCTACTGGCATATCATTAACATAAATCAAAAACATGATGGGATCCAGCACTGACCCTTGTGGAACTCCACTGGTTAGCTTCTTCCACTCAGACTTATTTCCTCTCACCACTGTTCTCATTTCTCTTCCCATTAAGTAATTTTCCATCCATTTTGCTAGTTTATCATTTACTCCTCCAATCATCTTTAGTTTCCACATCAGTCTATTTTGTGGTACTTTATCAAAGGCCTTTCTCAAGTCCAGGTAGATAGCATCCACCCATCCCTCTCTATGTTGTAGTATGTCAGTCACTCTTGAATAAAAACATAATAAATTGGATACGCACGATTTTCCTTTTCTGAAACCAAACTGTCTTTCACTCAGAATGTTTTCACTTTCTAGATACTCACTCCACTTAGCTTTAATTACTTCTTCACATACCTTGCACAATATACTAGTCAACGATACTGGTCTATAATTTAGCGGTTCCATTCTACTACCATTCTTATATATAGGCACAATGTCAGCTCTTTTCCACTCTTTCGGGACTAATCCTGTTCGTATTGAGGTTTCCACAATATCAAATACAGGGTTCAACAATTGATCCTTACATTCATTTAGCAACCTCCCAGATATGCCATCAGGCCCCATTGATTTATTAATATCCATATTGCTTATAATTTTCCTTACATCTTCCTTAGTAACCATGATGTCCTGCATTTGCTTTATTTCCGTAGGCCTTCCTCCCATAAAATGCTCCTCCTTTGTAAACACTTTGCAAAAGTTGTCGTTCAAAATTTCAGCTATATCTCCAGCATCTTGATATACTTCTTTCCCGTTTTTTTACCTTTTCTTTTGCCTCCCTTTTATTTAGTTTTCCATTTATGAATTTGTAAAACATTTTTGGGTCACTATCACAGTTTTCCACCACCCTCTGTTCATATTCCTTCTGTGCTGTTCTCCTTACTTCAACATATCTATTCCTTGCTGTTTTGTAGACTTCCCTTGATAATACGTCACTGTTTTTCTTAAGTTTCTTCCATGCCTTTTCTTTGTTCTTGTTTGCTTCTTCACAATTTCTATTATACCACTGTTTATTATTTAAAGTCCTCTTTCTGTGATATGGCACAAACTTTTTTCACAGCAGAGTTATACAAATCCATAAATTTATCGTATATCAATTGCATGTCCCTTTCCTGGTATACCACGGACCAGTCAATTTCATTAAAGAACTCCCTTATATGGTTATAATTTGCCCTAGTATAATTTAATTTTTCCTCCCTGCGTTCCACAATCTTATTCGTGCTTAATTCCGTATCCAGCTCAAAGCTTAGTACATCATGATCGCTTTTCCCCAAGGGACATTCATGTTGAATTTCCTCTTTTAGAGAGATTCCCCTGGTAAATACCAAATCCAACCTTGCTGCAACATCTTGTCCCCTGCACCTTGTTGGTGATCTCACCCACTGTGTCATCAAGTTATTTGTTGCTACCTTTAACAGTTCTTCTGCCCACTCACCACTGTTCACCACTTCGTAGTCTTCCCACACTATTTCTTTGCAATTAAAGTCTCCAACTATCATCACTCTATCCTTTCTGATGAGTTCTTGCTTCATTCTGTCTAGAGTATTTCTCATCACCATTTTGTACTGTTCATATTCCCAAGCAGTGGTTCTGGGTGGTATGTATACTGTTATAATATTAATGTCCCTCTTGCCTTCTGTTATATGCATACTTATCACTTCCTCATTTCTCTTACTATAGTTCACCTCCTTCACTATCAGATCTTCCTTAGTAAGAACCATTATACCACCACCTCCTTTATTTTTTCTATCATTTCTCCATACTTTGTAGTGTTTTACAACAAACCAGTCTAGCTTTATTTCGGGCCTTAGCTTTGTTTCCACTACACACATTATGTCCAGTTCCTTATTTCTCAGGTAATCCATACATTCTAGCCTCTTAGACAGAAATCCATCTATGTTCGTGTAAGTCACTTTTATGCCATTCCTAGTCTCATTCTTCCATGTAATGCCTATTCCGTCTGTTTTATCCATCACTTCTTTAGCCTCCCATTTCTCATCCTCCAAAAAAACTTGGTGTTTTCCTCCTCTGTTCTTTCGTCATTCCTCTCCTTCACTTCAGTTACAAGCTCCTTCATTTTCATTCGCTCATCTTGTGACATATTTCTTCTTATGTAAATTGTTTTGGTTTCCTCAGAGTCCTTAAGTTTCCAAGCCCTCCTCAACAAGGCCTCCGCTGCCACCTGAGACTTTAATTTCAATTTTAATGGTCTATTCTTGCCTTCCTCAAAAGCTCCCAATCTCACACTTTCTTCTACCTCAGCATATAGGTCCTATTCTTCCACAGAGATCTTGTTCAGTAAAGACTTAATCCTGTCATTTTCCTTATCCCTCCTGTCCTGCCAGTTCCTGTTAGTTTCCTCCTGCAATCCTATTATGATCACACATTTTTTCTTTTCAGCAATATCTCTCACCACATACTCATTTTCCTTTAGTGCCTTTACCATTTCCCTCTGCGTAATCCCTTTATT
>NC_059258.1:8307285-8318858 GCF_017591435.1 Portunus trituberculatus
CAAGGAACCGGATCCATTGTTTCTTTATTACTCTTTCACACATGTTGCATGTTACACTATTTAGTGATACCGGTCTGTAATTTAGAGGTTCTTCCTTCCTTCCGCTCTTACATATTTTTTTTTTTTTTTTACGTAGGGAAGAGGGCCAGCCAAGGGCAAAAAAAAAGAAAGTTAGAAAAAAGCCCACTTGAGCGCTGGCTCTCGAAAGAGTAGAAAAAGTGCCAATACCGTCAGCCAGAATTAGGGGAGCAAATGCCTCGATACCTCCCTCTTAAAAGATGACAAGTTGTAGGAATTTGGAAATACAGATGCAGGTTGGGAGTTCCAGAGTTTACCAGTGAAAGGGATGAATGATTGAGCGTACTGGTTAACTCTTGCATTAGAGTTGGACAGAATAGGGATGAGAGGAAGAAGAAAGCCTTGTGCAGTGTGGCCGCAGGAGGAGGGGAGGCATGCAGTTAGCAAGATCAGTAGAACAGTTACCATGAAAATAGCGATAAAATATAGAAAGGATGCAACATTTCGGCGGTGAGAAGAGAGTGAAGACAGTTAGTCAGAGGAGGAGTTAATGAGACGAAGAGCTTTCTATTCCACCCTATCAAGCAAAGCTGTGTGACTGGAACCCCCCCCAAACATGAGAAGAGTACTCCATACAGGGACGGATAAGGCCCTTATACAGAGTAAGCAGTTGGAGGGCGAGAAAACCACCTCAGCTCTTTTCCATTCTACTGGTACTGTTCCATTTTCTATTGAGGATTTTGTGATGTTGTATATAGGACTTGCTAGCTCTTCCCTACATTCTTTCAGTTTTCTGCCTGAGACTTCATCCGGTCCCATTGCCTTCTCCTCATCCAATTCCTTCATTAACTCTTTTATTTCAAGCTTGGTTACTTTAATCTCTTTCATATAGACAGTCTCTCTATTACCCTGTGGCTTTCAAATTTGGATTTTTTAGTAAAGACCTCCTGAAATTTACTATTTAACAGTTCTGCCATACTTTCTGGGTTGTTCACCATCCCGTTCTCACCTTTTAACCTTTTTATTGTTTCTTTTTGCCAAATTTTTCCATTTATGAATCTGTAAAACAATTTCGGTTGCTCCTTACATTTTTCGACAATGTCCTTTTCATAGTTCCTTTCCTCTTCCTTCCTCACCTTAACATATTCATTTCTCGCCGTCTTGAAGTTTTCCTTATTTACTGGATTTATATTTCTCCTCCACCTTTTTCATGCTCCATCTCTT
This sequence comes from Portunus trituberculatus, assembly GCF_017591435.1. Taxonomy (NCBI): domain Eukaryota; kingdom Metazoa; phylum Arthropoda; class Malacostraca; order Decapoda; family Portunidae; genus Portunus; species Portunus trituberculatus. The sequence goes on from NC_059258.1 coordinate 8,308,528, forward strand.
TTCTCCTTTGCCTTGGCACACCTTGCATTAAACCAATCTTTCTTTCCTTCTTTAGGTGTGTATTTCGGGACATATTTCCTGACTCTTGTTTTGTATATTTCCAAAAATAAGTTATATTTCTCTTGCACCCTCTCTGACTTATCCTTCTCCCAGTTAACGTTTTTGAAATAGCTCTTGAGATTCTTAATATCAGCCTTTCTGTAAATTAATTGGTCTTCTTTGTATGATTTGTCTCTATCTTCCTTTCCTCTTGTATATCCATTTCTAATATTACATGGTCACTCTTTCCCAATGGGCATTTTTATCTTATGTCATCGTTCATTTGTATAACCCTCGTAAAAACCAGATCCAATCTCACCGGCTCGTTGTTTCCTCTGAATCTTGTGTTTTCCTGTACTCTTTGGTCCATCATATTATCTATCGTTAAATTCAGGAATCTTGCTCCCATACCACTTTCATAATCTCCTACTAATATCACTTTTCCCCTTTCTTTAATGACTCTCATTATACTCCTTATTGTGTCATCTATCTTGTCTACATTTGTATTCTTGATTGGTCCATGAATTTGTTTTTGGTGGCACATATGTTCCAATGATTGTTAACTTTTTTGTTAATATGCAGTACTTCTGCTTTTCCTTCCCACATTCCACTTGGTTTATCACTATCTCCTTCCTTAACATTATCATGACTCCTCCTCCTCCTTTACCTCCTCTGTCTCTCCTCCATACATTATACCTATTGTCCAAGTCTATTTTGATTGCCTCATTTAGTTATGTTTCAGCCAGTCATACAATATCCGGTTCTTTCTTTATGTAATCTCTTAATTCTAATTTACTTGATAAAACCCCTTCTATTTTTGTATACATCATTTTTAATCTCTTGCTCTTATCACTTTTAGTTAAACTTGCTTAACTTTTTCCTCTTCCTTCTTTTCTATATACCGTTTCCTTATCCTGTCTCCTAGAATTCTCCAAAAAAAAAAAAAAAAATAAATAAATAAATAAAAAAAAAAAAAAATAAATAAATAAATAAAAAAAAAATGCCTTCTCCTCTGACCTTTCATTATTTTTTTCCTTACTTCTGTGTGTGTGTGTGTGTGTGTGTGTGTGTGTGTGTGTGTGTGTGTGTGTGTGTGTGTGTGTGTGTGTGTGTGTGTATTTGTGTATTACAGGGCCCGAGCTAAGCTCTCTGTGACCTGTCTCCTTGTCCATTCCTGTCATATCTCTCTTTCATCTGATTGACACACACCGCGTCAACGACATCACTGCTCAGTTTATTCCACTTATCAATACTACGATGCGGTAAACTGTAATTTCTCACGTCATTTAGACAGATGTCCTTTATTAGCTTTTTTCCATGTCCTCGGAGATGATTACTTGTGGTCACCTTTATCAACTCTCTGTCCTGTATGTCAATATTGTTCACCAATTTATACATAGTTATCATGTCTCCTCTTGTTCTTTTCTCTTTTAATGTGGTCAGCCCCAGCTTCCTCAGTCTTTCCTCATAGTCTAACTCCCTGAGTCATGGTACCATCCTTGTTGCCAGCCTCTGTACCCTTTCCACCTTCTTTACATTTTTCTTCATATGCGGTGACCAGACACATGCTGCATATTCTAACTGGGGTTTTATTAAGGTACATAATATCTTCTTCATCATTTCTTCATCTAGGTAGTGGAATGCAAGGCCAATATTTTGAAGCATGTTGTATGTTTTCCCAAAAATCTTGTTAATGTGTTTCTCCGGTGACAAGGTGTTTTGCAGTTACTCTAAGTCTTTCTCCTCATTGGTCTCTTTAATTTTCTCATCACCCAGCCTGTAATCTCTGTTTGGTCTGTATCTACTTCTTCCCATTTTCATAACATAGGTCTTGTCTATATTAAATTCCATCTGCCACTCCTTACTCCACTCATATATTTTATCAAGATCTTCCTGTAACTTGTTACAATCTTCCACATTCTTTACTCTCCTCATAATTTTAGTATTGTCCGCAAACATGTTCATGTAACTGTCAATTCCTACTGGCATATCATTAACATAAATCAAAAACATGATGGGATCCAGCACTGACCCTTGTGGAACTCCACTGGTTAGCTTCTTCCACTCAGACTTATTTCCTCTCACCACTGTTCTCATTTCTCTTCCCATTAAGTAATTTTCCATCCATTTTGCTAGTTTATCATTTACTCCTCCAATCATCTTTAGTTTCCACATCAGTCTATTTTGTGGTACTTTATCAAAGGCCTTTCTCAAGTCCAGGTAGATAGCATCCACCCATCCCTCTCTATGTTGTAGTATGTCAGTCACTCTTGAATAAAAACATAATAAATTGGATACGCACGATTTTCCTTTTCTGAAACCAAACTGTCTTTCACTCAGAATGTTTTCACTTTCTAGATACTCACTCCACTTAGCTTTAATTACTTCTTCACATACCTTGCACAATATACTAGTCAACGATACTGGTCTATAATTTAGCGGTTCCATTCTACTACCATTCTTATATATAGGCACAATGTCAGCTCTTTTCCACTCTTTCGGGACTAATCCTGTTCGTATTGAGGTTTCCACAATATCAAATACAGGGTTCAACAATTGATCCTTACATTCATTTAGCAACCTCCCAGATATGCCATCAGGCCCCATTGATTTATTAATATCCATATTGCTTATAATTTTCCTTACATCTTCCTTAGTAACCATGATGTCCTGCATTTGCTTTATTTCCGTAGGCCTTCCTCCCATAAAATGCTCCTCCTTTGTAAACACTTTGCAAAGTTGTCGTTCAAAATTTCAGCTATATCTCCAGCATCTTGATATACTTCTTTCCCGTTTTTTTACCTTTTCTTTTGCCTCCCTTTTATTTAGTTTTCCATTTATGAATTTGTAAAACATTTTTTGGGTCACTATCACAGTTTTCCACCACCCTCTGTTCATATTCCTTCTGTGCTGTTCTCCTTACTTCAACATATCTATTCCTTGCTGTTTTGTAGACTTCCCTTGATAATACGTCACTGTTTTTCTTAAGTTTCTTCCATGCCTTTTCTTTGTTCTTGTTTGCTTCTTCACAATTTCTATTATACCACTGTTTATTATTTAAAGTCCTCTTTCTGTGATATGGCACAAACTTTTTCACAGCAGAGTTATACAAATCCATAAATTTATCGTATATCAATTGCATATCCCTTTCCTGGTATACCACGGACCAGTCAATTTCATTAAAGAACTCCCTTATATGGTTATAATTTGCCCTAGTATAATTTAATTTTTCCTCCTGCGTTCCACAATCTTATTCGTGCTTAATTCCGTATCCAGCTCAAAGCTTAGTACATCATGATCGCTTTTCCCCAAGGGACATTCATGTTGAATTTCCTCTTTTAGAGAGATTCCCCTGGTAAATACCAAATCCAACCTTGCTGCAACATCTTGTCCCCTGCACCTTGTTGGTGATCTCACCCACTGTGTCATCAAGTTATTTGTTGCTACCTTTAACAGTTCTTCTGCCCACTCACCACTGTTCACCACTTCGTAGTCTTCCCACACTATTTCTTTGCAATTAAAGTCTCCAACTATCATCACTCTATCCTTTCTGATGAGTTCTTGCTTCATTCTGTCTAGAGTATTTCTCATCACCATTTTGTACTGTTCATATTCCCAAGCAGTGGTTCTGGGTGGTATGTATACTGTTATAATATTAATGTCCCTCTTGCCTTCTGTTATATGCATACTTATCACTTCCTCATTTCTCTTACTATAGTTCACCTCCTTCACTATCAGATCTTCCTTAGTAAGAACCATTATACCACCACCTCCTTTATTTTTTCTATCATTTCTCCATACTTTGTAGTGTTTTACAACAAACCAGTCTAGCTTTATTTCGGGCCTTAGCTTTGTTTCCACTACACACATTATGTCCAGTTCCTTATTTCTCAGGTAATCCATACATTCTAGCCTCTTAGACAGAAATCCATCTATGTTCGTGTAAGTCACTTTTATGCCATTCCTAGTCTCATTCTTCCATGTAATGCCTATTCCGTCTGTTTTATCCATCACTTCTTTAGCCTCCCATTTCTCATCCTCCAAAAAAACTTGGTCTTTTCCTCCTCTGTTCTTTCGTCATTCCTCTCCTTCACTTCAGTTACAAGCTCCTTCATTTTCATTCGCTCATCTTGTGACATATTTCTTCTTATGTAAATTGTTTTGGTTTCCTCAGAGTCCTTAAGTTTCCAAGCCCTCCTCAACAAGGCCTCCGCTGCCACCTGAGACTTTAATTTCAATTTTAATGGTCTATTCTTGCCTTCCTCAAAAGCTCCCAATCTCACACTTTCTTCTACCTCAGCATATAGGTCCTATTCTTCCACAGAGATCTTGTTCAGTAAAGACTTAATCCTGTCATTTTCCTTATCCCTCCTGTCCTGCCAGTTCCTGTTAGTTTCCTCCTGCAATCCTATTATGATCACACATTTTTTCTTTTCAGCAATATCTCTCACCACATACTCATTTTCCTTTAGTGCCTTTACCATTTCCCTCTGCGTAATCCCTTTATTTTCCTCTTCCTGCTTTTTTACTATCTCCCTAAATGACCTTTGTACCTGCTGATGTTCATGGTTCACTTCTTTCATCCTGGTATCAATTAGATTAAGGCATTCCTCCTTCCACAAGTTCCCTTCTGATATTTTTATCTCCATTTCCATGAGTTTAGCCTTCATCTCTTCACATTGTTTCCTTATTTGTTGGTTTTCTTTCTCCATCTCTACTTTTTCCTTCAATAGCTCTTTATTCGCTAACGTTAACAAATAGATCTCTTTTTTGAACGAATCATTCTCGGCTAAAACTCTATCCAGTTTTTCTTCTATGGACAAAATGTTTAGGAATTTACTTTCCAGTGCCTGGATTCTTGCATCCATATCAAGTTTCTCCAGTCCTTTTGGCGTAGTAATAAAACCTTCAAAGTCTCTTGTTTGTGTAGACACCATTTTTGTTATCGTCAGCTGATTACGGCCAGAACAATCACCGCCCACGCTCTCCTCTCAGGGATCACTCTCCATATCCTTCACTTTCAACACTAAGAGACAGTAGGACATTAACAGGACACTAACTTAGAGTTACGCGGGCCCTGTAACACCATAGGTATTTTCCTTCTTTCCGTCCGCAGGCGAGCGAGCCGTCCTCTCTCAGCGACGGGGACGCTGTGTGTGTGTGTGTGTGTGTGTGTGTGTGTGTGTGTGTGTGTGTGTGTGTGTGTGTGTGTGTGTGTGTGTGTGTGTGTGTATTTACCTAGTTGTATTTACCTAGTTGTAGTTTTACAGGTCCTGGGATTTATGCTCGTGTGGTCCTGTCTCCATATCTACACTTATCCAATTTTTCTTTAAAACTATGTACACTCTTTGCTGACACCACTTTCTCACTCAAACTGTTCCAAGTCTTAACACATCTTTGCGGAAACAAAATTTTTAACATCTCTCAGACATTGTCTCTTCGTTAGTTTCTTCCTATGCGATCTTGTGCTTCTAAAGTCATATTCTTCTCTCAGGATCAGTTTCTCATTATCCACTTCATTCATTTCGTTAATCAATTCATAAACTTGTATCAGATCCCTCTCTCTTCTCTGCTCCAAGGTTGGTAGATCCATAGCCTTTAGTCTCTCCTCATATGTCATCCCTTTAAATTCTGGAACCATTCTTGTAGCCATTTTTTGTAGTCTCTCTAATTTTCTTATGTGTTTCTTTTTATGGGGAGTCCACACAACTCCTGCATATTCCAATCTAGGTCTTATTTTAGTACTTATCAATTTCTTCATCATTTCCTTGTCCATATAGTGAAATGCTACTCCAATATTCCTTAGCAAATTATACGTCTCTGAAAATTCTATCAATATGGCTTACCGGTTGATTTTTTTCTTCCATTGTCACTACCAAGTCCTTTTCCTTTTTTACTTTTTCTAGTTCTACTCCATCTCCCATCTTATAGATTCCCACTGGTCGTCTTTCACTTTCTCCCATTTCCATGACATGGCTTTTGTCCACATTGAATTCCATCTCCCATTTTTTGCTCCATTTCCAGATCTTGTTTAAGTCTTCCTGTAGTATTTCACAATCCTCTTTTTGTTTAATGACTCTGCACAGTTTCGCATCGTTTGCAAACAGATTTATGTAGCTGTTCAGTCCCTCTGGCATGTCATTTATATATACGAGAAAAAGTATTGGCGCCAATACGGACCCCTGTGGCACTCCGCTGTCTACTGTTCTCCACTTGGACTTCATATCTTTAACTATCGTTCTTATTTCTCTCCCCCTTAAGTAATTCTTCGTCCATCTCAATGTGCTTCCTTTTAAGCCACCCTTCTCCTCTAACTTCCATAGTAATCTTTCATGTGGCACTTTATCAAACGCATTTTTTAGATCTAAATAAATACAGTCAACCCATCCTCTCTCTCTTGTACTTTATCAACTATTCTAGAGTAGAAACTCAATAAATTTGTTACACATGACCGACCTTTTCTAAAACCAAATTGGCTATTTGATAATATTTTGTTGTCTTCAAGAAATTCAATCCATTGCTTCTTTATTACTTTTTCACTCATCTTGCATATTACTCTAGTTAGTGATACCGGTCTGTAATTTAAAGGTTCTTCCTTCCTTCTGCTCTTATATATGGGAACCACCTCAGCTCTTTTCCACTCCACTGGCACTGTTCCATTTTCAGTTGAGCATTTTATGATGTTGTATATAGGACTTGCTAGTTCTTCCCTACATTCTTTCAGTATTCTGCCTGAGACTTCATCCGGTCCCATTGCCTTTTCCTCATCTAGTTCCGTCATCAACTTTTTTATTTCAAGCTTGGTTACTTTAATCTCTTTCATATAGATAGTCTCTCTATTACCCTGTGGTCTTTCAAATTTGGATTCCTTAGTAAAGACTTCATGAAATTTACTATTCAACAGTTCTGCCATGCTTTTTGGGTATTCCACCATTCCGTTTTCTCCTTTAAACCTTTCTATTGTTTCTTTTTGTCTTATTTTTCATTTATGAATCTGTAGAACAATTTTGGTTGTTTCTTACATTTTTTGACAATGTCCTTTTCATAGTTCCTTTCTTCTTCCTTTCTCACCTTAGCATATTCATTTCTTGCTGTTTTGAAGTTTTCCTTATTTTCTGGATTTCTGTTTCTTCTCCACCTTTTCCATGCTACATCTCGTTTCTCCTTTGCCCTAGCACATCTTGCATTAAAGCAATCTTTCTTTTCTTTTTCTTTAGGTCTATATTTCGGGACATATTCCCTGACCCCAGTTTTGTATATTTTCAAAAATAAGTTATATTTCTCTTGAACCGTTAATGAGTTTTCTATCTCCTCCCAGTTTACGTTTTTAAAATAGTTCTTGAGATTCTCAATATCAGCCTTTCTGTAATTTAATCGGTCTCCTTTTTATGATTCATCTCTATCTTCCTTTCCTTCTTCTATATCCATTTCTAATATTACATGGTCACTCCTTCTCCATATCTACACTTATCCAATCTTTCTTTAAAACTGCACGCTCGTTGCTGACACCACTTCTTCACTCAAATTGTTCCACGTTTCAACACATCTCTGCGGGAATCTATATTTTTCAACATCTCTCAGACATCTTCCTTTCCTCAGCCTTTTACTAAGCGATCTCATGCTTCGAATGTCGTATTCTTCTCTCAGGATCTGTTTCTCATTATCCACTTGGTCCATTCCCTTGCTCAATTTATAAACTTGTATCAAATCCCCTCTCTCCCTTCTCTGTTCCAGGGTTGGTAGATCCATAGCTTTTAGTCTCTCTTCATATGTCATCCCTTCAAATTCTGGAACCATTCTTATAGCCATTTTTGTACTCTCTCCAACTTCCTTATATGTTTCTTTTGTTGGGGTCCACACTACTCCTTCATATTCTAATCTGGGTCTAACTATAGTACTTATCAATTTCTTTGTCGATGTAGTGAAATGCTAATCTAATATTCTTTAGCAAATTATATGTCTCCGAAAATTCTATCAATATGGCTTACCGGTTCAGTGTTTTCTTCCATCGTCACTCCCAAGTCCTTTTCCTTTTTTTCTTTCTCCAGATCTACTCCATCTTCCATTTTATAGATTCCCACGGGTCGTCTTTCGCTCTTTCCCGTATCTGTGACATGGCTTTTGTCCACATTGAATTCCATCTACCAATTTTTACTCCATTCTCAGATCTTGTTTAAGTCTTCCTGCAGTATTTTACAACCCTCTTTTTGTTTTATGACTTTGCACAGTTTTGCATCGTCCACAAACAGATTTATGTAGCTATTCACTCCCTCTGGCATGTCGTTTATATATATACGAGAAAAAGTATTGGCGCCAATACTGACCCCTGTGGCACTCTGCTTTCTACTGCTCTCCACTTGGACTTCATATCTTTAACTACCGTCCTTATTTCTCTCCCCCTCAAATAATTTTCCATCCATCTCAATGTACTTTCTGTTAAGCAACCCTTCTCCTCTAATTTCCACAGATATCTTTCATGTGGCACTTTATCAAACGCATTTTTTAAATCCAAATACAGTCAACTCATCCCTCTCTCTCTTGTAATCTACCAACTATTCTAGAGTATAAAATCAGTAAATTGTTACACACGACCGACCTTTTCTAAAACCAAATTGGCCATTTGATAATGATTCATTGTCTTCAAGGAACCGGATCCATTGTTTCTTTATTACTCTTTCACACATGTTGCATGTTACACTATTTAGTGATACCGGTCTGTAATTTAGAGGTTCTTCCTTCCTTCCGCTCTTACATATTTTTTTTTTTTTTTTTACGTAGGAAGAGGGCCAGCCAAGGGCAAAAAAAAAAGTTAGAAAAAGCCCACTTGAGCGCTGGCTCTCGAAAGAGTAGAAAAAGTGCCAATACCGTCAGCCAGAATTAGGGGAGCAAATGCCTCGATACCTCCCTCTTAAAAGATGACAAGTTGTAGGAATTTGGAAATACAGATGCAGGTTGGGAGTTCCAGAGTTTACCAGTGAAAGGATGAATGATTGAGCGTACTGGTTAACTCTTGCATTAGAGTTGGACAGAATAGGGATGAGAGGAAGAAGAAAGCCTTGTGCAGTGTGGCCGCAGGAGGAGGGGAGGCATGCAGTTAGCAAGATCAGTAGAACAGTTACCATGAAAATAGCGATAAAATATAGAAAGGATGCAACATTTCGGCGGTGAGAAAGAGTGAAGACAGTTAGTCAGAGGAGGAGTTAATGAGACGAAGAGCTTTCTATTCCACCCTATCAAGCAAAGCTGTGTGACTGGAACCCCCCCCAAACATGAGAAGAGTACTCCATACAGGGACGGATAAGGCCCTTATACAGAGTAAGCAGTTGGAGGGCGAGAAAAACCACCTCAGCTCTTTTCCATTCTACTGGTACTGTTCCATTTTCTATTGAGGATTTTGTGATGTTGTATATAGGACTTGCTAGCTCTTCCCTACATTCTTTCAGTTTTCTGCCTGAGACTTCATCCGGTCCCATTGCCTTCTCCTCATCCAATTCCTTCATTAACTCTTTTATTTCAAGCTTGGTTACTTTAATCTCTTTCATATAGACAGTCTCTCTATTACCCTGTGGCTTTCAAATTTGGATTTTTTAGTAAAGACCTCCTGAAATTTACTATTTAACAGTTCTGCCATACTTTCTGGGTTGTTCACCATCCCGTTCTCACCTTTAACCTTTTTATTGTTTCTTTTTGCCAAATTTTTCCATTTATGAATCTGTAAAACAATTTCGGTTGCTCCTTACATTTTTCGACAATGTCCTTTTCATAGTTCCTTTCCTCTTCCTTCCTCACCTTAACATATTCATTTCTCGCCGTCTTGAAGTTTTCCTTATTTACTGGATTTATATTTCTCCTCCACCTTTTTCATGCTCCATCTCTTTTCTCCTTTGCCTTGGCACACCTTGCATTAAACCAATCTTTCTTTCCTTCTTTAGGTGTGTATTTCGGGACATATTTCCTGACTCTTGTTTTGTATATTTCCAAAAATAAGTTATATTTCTCTTGCACCCTCTCTGACTTATCCTTCTCCCAGTTAACGTTTTGAAATAGCTCTTGAGATTCTTAATATCAGCCTTTCTGTAAATTAATTGGTCTTCTTTGTATGATTTGTCTCTATCTTCCTTTCCTCTTGTATATCCATTTCTAATATTACATGGTCACTCTTTCCCAATGGGCATTTTTATCTTATGTCATCGTTCATTTGTATAACCCTCGTAAAACCAGATCCAATCTCACCGGCTCGTTGTTTCCTCTGAATCTTGTGTTTTCCTGTACTCTTTGGTCCATCATATTAT
>NC_059258.1:8319358-8326058 GCF_017591435.1 Portunus trituberculatus
ATTACATGGTCACTCTTTCCCAATGGGCATTTTTATCTTATGTCATCGTTCATTTGTATAACCCTCGTAAAAACCAGATCCAATCTCACCGGCTCGTTGTTTCCTCTGAATCTTGTGTTTTCCTGTACTCTTTGGTCCATCATATTATCTATCGTTAAATTCAGGAATCTTGCTCCCATACCACTTTCATAATCTCCTACTAATATCACTTTTCCCCTTTCTTTAATGACTCTCATTATACTCCTTATTGTGTCATCTATCTTGTCTACATTTGTATTCTTGATTGGTCCATGAATTTGTTTTTGGTGGCACATATGTTCCAATGATTGTTAACTTTTTTGTTAATATGCAGTACTTCTGCTTTTCCTTCCCCACATTCCACTTGGTTTATCACTATCTCCTTCCTTAACATTATCATGACTCCTCCTCCTCCTTTACCTCCTCTGTCTCTCCTCCATGCATTATACCTATTGTCCAAGTCTATTTTGATTGCCTCATTTAGTTATGTTTCAGCCAGTCATACAATATCCGGTTCTTTCTTTATGTAATCTCTTAATTCTAATTTACTTGATAAAACCCCTTCTATATTTGTATACATCATTTTTAATCTCTTGCTCTTATCACTTTTAGTTAAACTTGCTTAACTTTTTCCTCTTCCTTCTTTTCTATTTACCGTTTCCTTATCCTGTCTCTTAGAATTCTCCAAAAAAAAAAATAAAATAAAATAAAAATAAATAAATAAATAAATAAATAAAAAAAAATGCCTTCTCCTCTGACCTTTCATTATTTTTTTCCTTACTTCTGTGTGTGTGTGTGTGTGTGTGTGTGTGTGTGTGTGTGTGTGTGTGTGTGTGTGTGTGTGTGTGTGTCTCCATATCTACACTTGTCAATCTTCTTTTATGTCACACTCCTGTCCTTTTACTTCTTCATCTATTACGCTCACATCTCGAACTATATTTTTAATATTAGACATCTTCCATTCTCAGCTTTTTACATGTCCTTGATTACTTGTGTCATATTCTTCTCTCAATCTTTCTCATTATCAACTTGTCCATTGTTGATCAATTTATACATGTCTCCTCTTGTTCTTTTTTGTGGTCAGCCCAGCTTCCTCAGTCTTTCCTCATAGTCTAACTCCCTGAGTCATGGTACCATCCTTGTTGCCAGCCTCTGTACCTTTCCACCTTTTCTTATGTTCACATTATATGACCAGACACATGCATATTATTCTAACTGGGGTTTTCTTAAGGTACAATATCTTCTTCATCATTCCTTCATCTAGGTAGTGGAATGCACGCCAATATTTTGAAGCATGTTGTATGTTTTCCCAAAAATCTTGTTAATGTGTTTCTCCGGTGACATTGTGTTTTGTTGTTACTCCTAAGTCTTTCTCCTCATTGGTCTCTTTAATTTTCTCATCACCCAGCCTGTAATCCCTGTTTGGTCTGTATCACTTCTCCCCATTTGGTTCATAACATAGGTCTTGTCTATATTAAATTCCATCTGCCACTCCTTACTCCCATTATATTTTATCAAGATCTTCCTGCAATTTACAATCTTCCTTTTCTTTATAATTTTAGTATTGTTTATCATGCAACATGTAACTGTCAATTCCTACTGGCATATCATTAACATAAATCAAAACATGATGGATCCAGCACTGACCCTTGTGGAACTCCACTGGTTAGCTTCTTCCACTCAGACTTATTTCCTCTCACCACTGTTCTCATTTCTCTTCCCATTAAGTAATTTTCCATCCATTTTGCTAGTTTATGTCTTCCAATCATCTTTAGTTTCCACATCTGGTACTTTATCAAAGGCCTTTCTCAAGTCCAGGTAGATAGCATCCACCCATCCCTCTCTATGTTGTAGTCAGTCACTCTTGAATAAAAACATAATAAATTGGATACACGATTTTCCTTTTCTGAAACCAAACTGTCTTTCACTCAGAATGTGTTTCACTCTTCTAGATACTCACTCCACTTAGCTTTAATTACTTCTTCACATACCTTGCAATATACTAGTCAACGATACTGGTCTATAATTTAGCGGTTCCATTCTACTTCCATTCTCTTATATATAGGCACAATGTCAGCTCTTTTCCACTCTCGGGACTAATCCTGTTCGTATTGAGGTTTCCACAATATCAAATACAGGGTTCAACAATTGATCCTTACATTCATTTAGCAACCTCCCAGATATGCCATCAGGCCCCATTGATTTATTAATATCCATATTAATGCTTATAATTTTCCTTACATCTTCCTTAGTCACTTTAACTCCTGCATTTGCTTTATTTCCGTAGGCCTTCCTCCCAAATGCTCCTCCTTTGTAAACACTTTGCAAAAGTTGTCGTTCATTTCAATATCTCTCCATCTTGGTCTTATACTTCTTTCCTTTTACCTTTTCTTTTGCCTCCTTTTAGTTTTCCATTTATGAATTTGTAAAACATTTTGGGTCACTATCACAGTTTTCCACCACCCTCTGTTCATATTCCTTCTGTCCTGTTCTCCTTACTTCAACATATCTATTCTGCTGCTGTTTTTCCTTGATAATTGTTGATTCTTAAGTTTCTTCCTCCTTTTCTTTGTTCTTGTTTCTTTTCTTCACAATTTCTATTATACCACTGTTTATTATCTTCAAATACCTTCTATACTGTCACGATACTGGTCTATAATTTAGTGGTTCCATTCTACACCATTCTTATATATAGGCATAATGTCATTTTCCACTCTTCACTAATCCTATTCGGTATACCACGTATCATTTCAATTCAACAATTGATCCTTACATTCATATAATTTCCCAGATATGCCATCCCCTAGGATTTATTTATTTCCATATTGCTTATAATTTTCCTTACATCTTCCTTAGTAACCATGATGTCCTGCATTGCTTTATTTCCCAAGGACCTTCCTCCCATAAAATGCTCCTCTTTGTAAACACTTTGCAAAGTTGTCGTTCAAAATCAGCTATCTCCAGCATCTTGATATACTTCTTTCCTGACCTTTTCTGATTGCCTCCCTTTTATTTAGTTTCATTAATGAATTTGTAACATTTTGTCACTATCACAGTTTTCACCACCCTCTGTTCATATTCCTTCTGTGCTGTTCTCCTTACTTCAACATATCTATTCCTTTCTGATGTAGTTCTTGATTCATCTGTCTTAAGTTTCTCATGCCATTTCTTTGTTCTTTTCTTCTTCACAGTTTCTATTATACCACTGTTTATATTAAAGTCCTCTTTCTGTGATATACAAACTTTTTTCACAGTTTACAAATCCATAAATTTATCGTATTTCAATTGCATATCCCTTTCCTGGTATACCACCGGACCCAGTCAATGTGTCATTGAAGAACTCCCTTATATGGTTATGATTGCCTAATATAATTTAATTTTCTAGCCCTTCCCCGCTTTTCATTCGTGCCAAATTCTGTATCCAGCTCAAGCAGGACATCATGATCGCTTTTCCCAAGGGACATTCATATTCAATTTCACTCTTTTAGAGCATGACGACAACTGGTAAATACCAAATCCAACCTTGCTGCAAAACATCTTGTCCCCTGCACCTTGTTGGTGGTCTCACCCACTGTGTCATCAAGTTATTTGTTGCTACCTTTGGAGAAAACTAATTCCTAAAACTACGTTTCTCACCACATTCACCCTTCTGGTCTTCACCTATTTCTTTACGAATTCAAGTCTCTCACTTCATAACTCCTATCCTTTCTGATGAGTTCTTGCTTCGGATTCTATCTAGAGTAGTTTCTCATCACCATTTAGTACTGTTCATATTCCCAAGCACTGGTTCTGGAGTGGTATGTATACTGAGATTATAATATTAATGTCTCTTGCCTTCTGTTATATGCATACTTATCACTTCCTTTTCTTTACTATAGTTCACCTCCTTCCATCAGATCTTCCTTAGTAAGAACCATTATACCACACCTCCTTTATTTTTCTCCATTCTCCATACTTTGTAGTGTTTTACAACAAACCAGTCTAGCTTTATTTCGGGCCTTAGCTTTGTTTCCACCACACACATTATGTCCGGTTCCTTATTTCTTAGGTAATCCATACATTCTAGCCTCTTAGACAGTAATCCATATATGTTCGTGTAAGTCACTTTTATGCCATTCCTAGTCTCATTCTTCCATGTAATGCCTATTCCGTCTGTTTTATTCACCACTTCTTTTACTCCATTTCTCATCCTCCAAAAAAACTTGGTCTTTTCCTCCTCTGTTCTTTCGTCATTCCTCTCCTTCACTTCAGTTACAAGCTCCTTCATTTTCATTCGCTCATCTTGTGACATATTTCTTCTTATGTAAATTGTTTTGGTTTCCTCAGTCCTAAGTTTCCAAGCCCTCCTCAACAAGGCCTCTTTGCCACCTGAGACTTTAATTTCAATTTTAATGGTTTATTGCCTTCCTCAAAGCTCCCAATCACACTTTCTTCTACCTCAGCATATAGGTCCTCTTCTTCCACAGAGATCTTGTTCAGTAAAGACTTAATCCTGTCATTTTCCTTATCCCTCCTGTCCTGCCAGTTCCTGTTAGTTTCCTCCTGCAATCCTATTATGATCACACATTTTTTCTTTTCAGCAATATCTCTCACCACATACTCATTTTCCTTTAGTGCCTTTACCATTTCCCTCTGCGTAATCCCTTTATTTTCCTCTTCCTGCTTTTTTACAATCTCCCTAAACGACCTTTGTACCTGCTGATGTTCATGGTTCACTTCTTTCATCCTGGTATCAATTAAATTAAGGCATTCCCTTCTGATATTTTTATCTCCATTTCCATGAGTTTAGCCTTCATCTCTTCACATTGTTTCCTTAGTTGTTGGTTTTCTTTCTCTATCTCTACTTTTTCCTTCAATAGTTCTTTATTCGCTAACGTTAACAAATAGATCTCTTTTTGCAATCATTCTCCTAAAACTCTATCCAGTTTTTCTTCTATGGACAAATTGTTTGAATTTCTTTCCAGTGCCTGATTCTTGCATCCATATCAAGTTTCTCAGTCCTTTTGGCGTATTAATCCTTCAAAGTCTCTAGTTTTCTAGATGCATTTTTTGTATCTGCTGATTGCCAGAACAATCACCGCCCACATCTCCTCTCAGGATCACTCTCCATATCTCACTTTCAACACTGCACAGTAGTCATTAACAGGACACTAACTTTTACTCCCTGTAACACCATAGGTATTTTCCTTCTTCCCGTCCGCGGCGAGACGAGCCATCTCTCTCAGCCGCTGTGTGTGTGTGTGTGTGTGTGTGTGTGTGTTTTTTTTTTTTTGTGTGTGTATTTAGTTGTATTTACCCATTTTATTTTCAAACTCTTTTTAATATATTCTCTACTCCAGGAGAGCATTCATGACAGTCTTCCATATTTCCCATTGTCCTCTCTTCCTTCCTTTGTGGTCTCATTTTCTTCAGCTGCATCACTCGACAACTTCTCATTCCACATCACACAACACCTTCATTTTCATTCTTCAAATCATTAATAATGTTCACCAGCCCGTGTCATCCTCTAATCATCTGTCTCATATGTCTGCTGTCACCTTTGTCTTCACTTCATCTAATCTTTCCTCAATTTCTGCAAAGTCCTTCTCCTAATTTTCAATCTGCAGAACTCCTCTCCTACCACCTCATTTCTCTTTCCAACACAGTTGTCTGTAATATCAGCACCATTTCTGTTCCTCCTCTTGCTCTATCCTCATTTTCAATCAATATATTTCATCATGAACACACCATTGTCTCTCCACATTGAATCTTCAGAATTTTCTCCACTGGCTAAGACTTCAATGTCCTCTCTAACTTTCATCTGTGCTGTATACCTCTTCACCACTCCTCTGACTTGTAAAATTCTTTGACTATTTGACTTCAATGGACACATCTTATCTCTTTCCTTTTGCTGAGATCTCCATTTTGTCAATGTTCACCAACTTTCTTTCATCTTCTTTCACTGACCAACCTTACAAACCTTCAACTTTCATCCTTCATGACCTCAGCTTTTTCCTCCACAGATTCTCCTTAAACCACGCCCATCATTCTTGATCTTTCCAACCTCCAACCCTTCTGCTTACTCTGTAAAGCTTTCCTCTTGTCCCTCCACCACAATCATTTTCTCCAGTTCTATCACTCAGTAGCCTCAACCTGCATCTTCTCTTTCTCTCTAAATAACTCAATATTCTTTCCTTGATGTTATTGTTCATCCAGAGATCCTTCTCTTTGTCCCATAACATATTATCTCTCATGTCTCTTCCTCATCTTTTCTAACCCTAAACATTTTTCTCTGCTTGTTCTCTCTGTCAATTGATTAAACACATTCCATTGCATCCAACTCTATCATGCCCTATATGTTTCTGGTAATCTCTTTCTCCAACTTCTATCTTTCTAATATGTCAAATCTTTCATTCTCCTCTCAGATTTTCATCAATTTATCTCTAACAACTTTTCTTCTTGTCTTTCCTCCTTTCTTCATCAGACTCTCCTTTCTCTTCTTTTCTGCTGAACTCCTTGTAAACCTTTGCTCCAACTCAACTTTATGATTCTCATTTCCTCCTTCCTCCACCTCTCACTTCTTCATCAAAATTTTCTTTATAAAGACACGTTTTCCTCCTCTCTCCTTGATTCTCAAACCTAGTTCTAGTCCCTCCTGTGTTCTCCAAAACTTCTTGATGTTCTTCAAACTCTTTCATCTTTC
>NC_059258.1:8326558-8332534 GCF_017591435.1 Portunus trituberculatus
CTTCCTCAGTCTTTCCTCATAGTCTAACTCCTGAGTCCTGGTACCATCCTTGTTGCCAGCCTCTGTACCCTTTCTACCTTCTTCACATTTTCTTCATATGGTGACCAGACACATGCTGCATATTCTAACTGGGGTCTTATTAAGGTACATAATATCTTCTTCATCATTCCTTCATCTAGGTAGTGGAATGCAAGGCCAATATTTTGAAGCATGTTGTATGTTTTCCCAAAAATCTTGTTAATGTGTTTCTCCGGTGACAAGGTGTTTTGCAGTTACTCCTAAGTCTTTCTCCTCATTGGTCTCTTTAATTTTCTCATCACCCAGCCTGTAATCCCTGTTTGGTCTGTATCTACTTCTTCCCATTTTCATAACATGGGTCTTGTCTATATTAAATTCCATCTGCCACTCCTTACTCCACTCATATATTTTATCAAGATCTTCCTGTAACTTGTTACAATCTTCCACATTCTTTACTCTCCTCATAATTTTAGTATCGTCCGCAAACATGTTCATGTAACTGTCAATTCCTACTGGCATATCATTAACATAAATCAAAAACATGATGGGACCCAGCACTGACCCTTGTGGAACTCCACTGGTTACCTTCTTCCACTCGGACTTCCTTCCTCTCACCACTGTTCTCATTTCTCTTCCCATTAAGTAATTTTCCATCCATTTTGCTAGTTTATCATTTACTCCTCCAATCATCTTTAGTTTCCACATCAGTCTATTGTGTGGTACTTTATCAAAGGCCTTTCTCAAGTCCAGGTAGATAGCATCCACCCATCCCTCTCTATGTTGTAGTATGTCAGTCACTCTTGAATAAAAACATAATAAATTGGATACACGATCTTCCTTTTCTGAAACCAAACTGCCTTTCACTCAGAATGTTTTCACTTTCTAGATACTCACTCCACTTAGCTTTAATTACTTCTTCACATACCTTGCACAATATACTAGTCAACGATACTGGTCTATAATTTAGCGGTTCCATTCTACTACCATTCTTATATATAGGCACAATGTCAGCTCTTTTCCACTCTTTCGGGACTAATCCTGTTCGTATTGAGGTTTCCACAATATCAAATACAGGGTTCAACAATTGATCCTTACATTCATTTAGCAACCTCCCAGATATGCCATCAGGCCCCATTGATTTATTAATATCCAGATTGCTTATAATTTTCCTTACATCTTCCTTAGTAACCATGATGTCCTGCATTTGCTTTATTTCCGTAGGCCTTCCTCCCATAAAATGCTCCTCCTTTGTAAACACTTTGCAAAAGTTGTCGTTCAAAATTTCAGCTATATCTCCAGCATCTTGATATACTTCTTCCCGTTTTTACCTTTTCTATTGCCTCCCTTTTATTTAGTTTTCCATTTATGAATTTGTAAAACATTTTGGGTCACTATCACAGTTTTCCACCACCCTCTGTTCATATTCCTTCTGTGCTGTTCTCCTTACTTCAACATATCTATTCCTTGCTGTTTTGTAGACTTCCCTTGATAATACATCACTGTTTTTCTTAAGTTTCTTCCATGCCTTTTCTTTGTTCTTTTTTGCTTCTTCACAATTTCTATTAAACCACTGTTTATTATTTAAAGTCCTCTTTCTGTGATATGGCACAAACTTTTTCACAGCAGAGTTATACAAATCCATAAATTTATCGTATTTCAATTGCATATCCCTTTCCTGGTATACCACGGACCAGTCAATTTCATTAAAGAACTCCCTTATATGGTTATAATTTGCCCTAGTATAATTTAATTTTTCCTCCCTGCGTTCCACAATCTTATTCGTGCTTAATTCCGTATCCAGCTCAAAGCTTAGGACATCATGATCGCTTTTCCCAAGGGACATTCATGTTCAATTTCCTCTTTTAGAGATTCCCTGGTAAATACCAAATCCAACCTTGCTGCAACATCTTGTCCCCTGCACCTTGTTGGTGATCTCACCCACTGTGTCATCAAGTTATTTGTTGCTACCTTTAACAGTTCTTCTGCCCACTCACCACTGTTCACCACTTCGTAGTCTTCCCACACTATTTCTTTGCAATTAAAGTCTCCAACTATCATCACTCTATCCTTTCTGATGAGTTCTTGCTTCATTCTGTCTAGAGTATTTCTCATCACCATTTTGTACTGTTCATATTCCCAAGCAGTGGTTCTGGGTGGTATGTATACTGTTATAATATTAATGTCCCTCTTGCCTTCTGTTATATGCATACTTATCACTTCCTCATTTCTCTTACTATAGTTCACCTCCTTCACTATCAGATCTTCCTTAGTAAGAACCATTATACCACCACCTCCTTTATTTTTTCTATCATTTCTCCATACTTTGTAGTGTTTTACAACAAACCAGTCTAGCTTTATTTCGGGCCTTAGCTTTGTTTCCACTACACACATTATGTCCAGTTCCATATTTCTCAGGTAATCCATACATTCTAGCCTCTAGACAGAAATCCATCTATGTTCGTGTAAGTCACTTTTATGCCATTCCTAGTCTCATTCTTCCATGTAATGCCTATTCCGTCTGTTTTATTCACCACTTCTTTAGCCTCCCATTTCTCATCCTCCAAAAAAACTTGGTCTTTTCCTCCTCTGTTCTTTCGTCATTCCTCTCCTTCACTTCAGTTACAAGCTCCTTCATTTTCATTCGCTCATCTTGTGACATATTTCTTCTTATGTAAATTGTTTTGGTTTCCTCAGAGTCCTTAAGTTTCCAAGCCCTCCTCAACAAGGCCTCCGCTGCCACCTGAGACTTTAATTTCAATTTTAATGGTCTATTCTTGCCTTCCTCAAAAGCTCCCAATCTCACACTTTCTTCTACCTCAGCATATAGGTCCTCTTCTTCCACAGAGATCTTGTTCAGTAAAGACTTAATCCTGTCATTTTCCTTATCCCTCCTGTCCTGCCAGTTCCTGTTAGTTTCCTCCTGCAATCCTATTATGATCACACATTTTTCTTTTCAGCAATATCTCTCACCACATACTCATTTTCCTTTAGTGCCTTTACCATTTCCCTCTGCGTAATCCCTTTATTTTCCTCTTCCTGCTTTTTTACTATCTCCCTAAATGACCTTTGTACCTCCTGATGTTCATGGTTCACTTCTTTCATCCTGGTATCAATTAGATTAAGGCATTCCTCCTTCCTCAAGTCCCTTCGGATATTTTTATCTCCATTTCCATGAGTTTAGCCTTCATCTCTTCACATTGTTTCCTTAGTTGTTGGTTTTCTTTCTCCATCTCTACTTTTTCCTTCAATAGCTCTTTATTCGCTAACGTTAACAAATAGATCTCTTTTTTGAACGAATCATTCTCGGCTAGAACTCTATCCAGTTTTTCTTCTATGGACAAAATGTTTAGGAACTTACTTTCCAGTGCCTGGATTCTTGCATCCATATCAAGTTTCTCCAGTCCTTTTGGGGTAGTAATAAAACCTTCGAAGTCTCTAGTTTGTCTAGACGCCATTTTTTGTTATCGTCAGCTGATTACGGCCAGAACAATCACCGCCCACACTCTCCTCTCAGGGATCACTCTCCAAATCCCTCACTTTCAACACTAAGAGACAGTAGGACATTAACAGGACACTAACTTAGAGTTACCCGGGCCCTGTAACACCATAGGTATTTTCCTTCTTCCCGTCCGCAGCCGGAGACGAGCCGTCCTCTCTCAGCGACGGGGACGCTGTGTGTGTGTGTGTGTGTGTGTGTGTGTGTGTGTGTGTGTGTGTATTTACCTAATTGTATTTACCTAATTGTAACATACGGGAAAAGAGCTATGCTCGTGTTGTCCCGTCTCCATATCTATTAATGTCCAGCTTTTTCTTAAAATCATGAATATTCCTTGCGTTGACCACTTCCACGTCTAAACTATTCCATGCTTCCACCCTTCTATGAGGGAAGCTATATTTTTTCACATCTCTCCTATAAGTGGCCATTTTAGTTTTTCCCATGCCCTCTCGACATTCTTTCATTCCACATACACAGATCTTCCCTATCCATTTTTCCATGCCAATCATCACTCTGTATATTGCTATCAGGTCTCCCTTTCTCTTCTGTTTTCCAGGGTTCGGAAGTTGCATTCTTTTCAGTCTGTCTTCATAAGTCAAATCTCTTAAGTCAGGCACCATTTTGTTGCAGCCCTCTGTACTTTCTCTAGTTTCCTTATGTGTTTCTTTAAGTTCGGAGCCCACTGTATTGTTGCATATTCAAGCCTCGGTCTTATCATTGCAGTAATTATTTTCTTCATCATTTCTTCATCTAAATATACGAACGCCACTCTTATGTTCCTCAATAAGTTCAATACTTCTCCAATTATTTTGTTTATATGTCTCTCTGGCGATAGGTCATTGGTAATTGTCACCCCAAGGTCTTTTCTTCATGACTGGTTTTATGTCTTCATTTCCTATCTTGTACATACTCCTGATTCTTCTTTCACTCTTGCCAAACTCTATTTTCTTGCATTTTGTCGTGTTGAACTCCATTTGCCATGTACAGCTCCATTTCCATATTCTGTCCAAGTCTTCCTGGAGTAGTTCGCAATCTTTGTCACATCTCACTTTTCTTAACAATTTTGCATCGTCTGCAAATAGGCTCACATAACTGGACACCCCATCCACCATGTCATTTATGTAGACCGCGAACATTACTGGTGCCAACACTGATCCCTGTGGAACTCCACTCTCCACCAAGCCCCATTCTGATGGTCTGTCCTTAATTATTGTTCTCATTTCTCTTCCTACCAAAAGTCTTCCATCCATTTTAGTAAACTGCCATGCACTCCTCCTACCATTTCAAGTTTCCAGATCAGTCTCTGGTGTGGTACCTTATCAAAGGCCTTTTTAAATCCAGATATATTCCATCAGCCCAACCATCTCTTTCCTGTATTACATCTATCACCCTCGAATAGTAACATATCAGGTTTGTCGTGCATGAACGCCCTTTTCTAAAACCAAATTGACACTCACAAAGTATGTCATTTTCTCCAAGAAGTCTGTCCATCTATTCTTCACCACCCTCTCACACATCTTAGCTACCACACTTGTAAGTGACACTGGTCTATAGTTCAATGGGTCTCTCTTGTTACCTGATTTATAGATTGGGACAATGTTAGCTCTTTTCCAGTCTTGGGGCACTACACCTTCCCTTAATGAGGCATCAATTACTTCACAAACTTTTTCTGCCAGTTGCTCCTGCATTCTCTTAAAATCCATCCTGATACCCCATCAGGTCCCACAGCTTTTCTCACTTCTAAACTCCCCATCATATTCTTGATCTCCTCCACAGTTACTTGAAACTCCTTCATAATCCTTTCTGTTCCATTACCAGTGGTTTGTCAAAAGCAGTCTCCTTTGTGAATACCTTCCGAAAGCATCCATTCATAGCCTCTGCCATTTCCTGGGATCTTCACTGCATACTCCATTTACTTCTAAACTTTCAATACTTTCTCTATTTTTGATGTTGTTGTTCACATGTCTGTAAAAAGCCTTGGTTGGTCTTTACATTTATCAATTATATCCTTTTCTTGTTTCTTTCTTTCTTCTCTTCTAATCAACACATATTCATTTCTTGCTCTTTTGTAACTTTCCCACTGCTTAATCCGTCTTTTCCTTCTCCACCTCTTCCATGCATCCTCTTTTCTTGTTCTAGCCTTTTCACATCTATCGTTAAACCAGTCCTGCTTTCCAACTTCTCTATGTTGTCTTATTGGTACAAATTTTTCTCACCTTCTTTGTATATTTTTATAAATTCCTTCCACTTTTCATTTGCTCCTTAGCACTCTTGAATTTCATCCAATTTGTCTCTTGAAAGAATTTCTTTAGGTTTCCAAAATCTGTCTTGGCATAATTCCATCTTCCCACTTTATATTCTTCATTTCTTCTAGATTTCTCTTCATCTATCACCTTGAACTCCAAAACTGCATGATCACTCTTTGCTAAAGGGCACTCCACCCTCATCTCCTCAATGACCAT
>NC_059258.1:8333034-8373034 GCF_017591435.1 Portunus trituberculatus
ACACACACACACACACACACACACACGAGACGCGGTGGAGGAAGCACGCAATACCGTCACTCCTGAGAATCAGCTGATCTTCACTACCTTTGTTTGGGTTTGCAGTGGCCTGGGCAAAAAGTGTGGACTCATTTTTTATTTCATGAATACAGTGTTAAATAATAATGAGTGAGAAAGAGATTGCATCTAAATGCAGGTATGTGACAAGGGAAAGAATGAAAGCTGATGATGACAATGTTGGTGAGGGAGGAGGAGAATTTGAAGGCTTTGATAAGGCGCAAACTTCACTGTTGATAGAGTCTTAACTATCGAACGTAAATTAGATAAATTGATAAAGGAGAGTATGGGAATGAAAAGAATGAAGAACAGGATAAAGAGCTCCAGAAATTGAAAGAAAGGATAAAAAGAGTGGAAGAAAACGAAACTAGGCTAAAAAACCGAAAATGAAGAATAAAAGTTCAAATAGCGAACTACAAGAAATTGATGGAAGAAGGACTCGGTAAAGGAGAAAGAAAAGAGAAGCTAAAAAGATCTAGTTAACAAAGAAGAAGAAAGAGTACAAGATGTGATTAAAAAGAAGTACAAGCATGGAGAATCCAAGATAAGAAAGACAAGGAATCATTTCAAGAAGTATTTCAAGAACAGTTAAAAGAAAGAGATGAAAATATGACAAGCAAAATGATAGGAGTCCTCAAGAAAAAGAAAATTTAGTAAGAAAATTGTGGAAAAAAGAAGTGTAATTATTTTTTAAAGAAAAAAATTTTAAATATATAGACCAAGAAGGGAAAAAGACGAAATGAAATCAGTAAAAGACCTACTAAAACACCTGAATGACGAGGATAGACAGAACTTAGAAGAGGAAGTAGAAGAAATCCATAGAATGGGACCATATCAAGAAGGAACAGTGAGACCAATTAAGATATTACTAAAATCACAAGCAGCAGTCAGAAGTAGTACTATATAGAAGGAAAAAAATTGGTAGGAGAAACTCAGAGAAACAGAAGGTTGCATAAGATGGGCCGGCAAGATTAGGAGAAGGAGTGACCATGTAATATTAGAAATGGATATAGAAGAAGGAAAGGAAGATAGAGATGAATCATAAAAAGGAGACCGATTAAATTACAGAAAGGCTGATATTGAGAATCTCAAGAACTATTTTAAAAACGTAAACTGGGAGGAGATAGAAAACTCATTAACGGTTCAAGAGAAATATAACTTATTTTTGAAAATATACAAAACTGGGGTCAGGGAATATGTCCCGAAATATAGACCTAAAGAAAAAGAAAAGAAAGATTGCTTTAATGCAAGATGTGCTAGGGCAAAGGAGAAACGAGATGTAGCATGGAAAAGGTGGAGAAGAAACAGAAATCCAGAAAATAAGGAAAACTTCAAAACAGCAAGAAATGAATATGCTAAGGTGAGAAAGGAAGAAGAAAGGAACTATGAAAAGGACATTGTCAAAAAATGTAAGAAACAACCAAAATTGTTCTACAGATTCATAAATGAAAAATAAGACAAAAAGAAACAATAGAAAGGTTTAAAGGAGAAAACGGAATGGTGGAATACCCAAAAAGCATGGCAGAACTGTTGAATAGTAAATTTCATGAAGTCTTTACTAAGGAATCCAAATTTGAAAGACCACAGGGTAATAGAGAGACTATCTATATGAAAGAGATTAAAGTAACCAAGCTTGAAATAAAAAAGTTGATGACGGAACTAGATGAGGAAAAGGCAATGGGACCGGATGAAGTCTCAGGCAGAATACTGAAAGAATGTAGGGAAGAACTAGCAAGTCCTATATACAACATCATAAAATGCTCAACTGAAAATGGAACAGTGCCAGTGGAGTGGAAAAGAGCTGAGGTGGTTCCCATATATAAGAGCAGAAGGAAGGAAGAACCTTTAAATTACAGACCGGTATCACTAACTAGAGTAATATGCAAGATGAGTGAAAAAGTAATAAAGAAGCAATGGATTGAATTTCTTGAAGACAACAAAATATTATCAAATAGCCAATTTGGTTTTAGAAAAGGTCGGTCATGTGTAACAAATTTATTGAGTTTCTACTCTAGAATAGTTGATAAAGTACAAGAGAGAGAGGGATGGGTTGACTGTATTTATTTAGATCTAAAAAATGCGTTTGATAAAGTGCCACATGAAAGATTACTATGGAAGTTAGAGGAGAAGGGTGGCTTAAAAGGAAGCACATTGAGATGGACGAAGAATTACTTAAGGGGGAGAGAAATAAGAACGATAGTTAAAGATATGAAGTCCAAGTGGAGAACAGTAGACAGCGGAGTGCCACAGGGGTCCGTATTGGCGCCAATACTTTTTCTCGTATATATATAAATGACATGCCAGAGGGACTGAACAGCTACATAAATCTGTTTGCAAACGATGCGAAACTGTGCAGAGTCATTAAACAAAAAG
Organism: Portunus trituberculatus; assembly: GCF_017591435.1. NCBI lineage: Eukaryota > Metazoa > Arthropoda > Malacostraca > Decapoda > Portunidae > Portunus > Portunus trituberculatus. The sequence continues at coordinate 8,335,465 of NC_059258.1, forward strand.
AGGATTGTGAAATACTACAGGAAGACTTAAACAAGATCTGGAAATGGAGCAAAAAATGGGAGATGGAATTCAATGTGGACAAAAGCCATGTCATGGAAATGGGAGAAAGTGAAAGACGACCAGTGGGAATCTATAAGATGGGAGATGGAGTAGAACTAGAAAAAGTAAAAAAGGAAAAGGACTTGGTAGTGACAATGGAAGAAAAAAATCAACCGGTAAGCCATATTGATAGAATTTTCAGAGACGTATAATTTGCTAAGGAATATTGGAGTAGCATTTCACTATATGGACAAGGAAATGATGAAGAAATTGATAAGTACTAAAATAAGACCTAGATTGGAATATGCAGGAGTTGTGTGGACTCCCACAAAAAGAAACACATAAGAAAATTAGAGAGACTACAAAAAATGGCTACAAGAATGGTTCCAGAATTTAAAGGGATGACATATGAGGAGAGACTAAAGGCTATGGATCTACCAACCTTGGAGCAGAGAAGAGAGAGAGGGGATCTGATACAAGTTTATGAATTGATTAACGAAATGAATGAAGTGGATAATGAGAAACTGATCCTGAGAGAAGAATATGACTTTAGAAGCACAAGATCGCATAGGAAGAAACTAACGAAGAGACAATGTCTGAGAGATGTTAAAAAATTTTGTTTCCCGCAAAGATGTGTTAAGACTTGGAACAGTTTGAGTGAGAAAGTGGTGTCAGCAAAGAGTGTACATAGTTTTAAAGAAAAATTGGATAAGTGTAGATATGGAGACAGGACCACACGAGCATAAATCCCAGGACCTGTAAAACTACAACTAGGTAAATACACACACACACACACACACACACACACACACACACACACACACACACACACACACACACACACACAGGTTAATGTGGTGCAGGAGGAGGGAAAAGACCTAGTACAAGAAATAGAGGACTTCCATAGAATTGGAAAGTTCACAAGAGAAGGTATGAGGCCAATAAAAATCAAACTTAAGTCACAAAAGGATGTAGATGAATTGGTGGAGAAGTCATGGAGGCTAGCCCAGCAGGAAACAACAAGGAAGATTTGGTTGAGAAGAGATCTCGGTGAAAAGGAAAGAGAAATGTTAAATGAGTTGAGAAAGGAGGCTTTGAAAAAAATGAAGAGAGGACAGAAGAGGAGAAGAAAGAGTTTTTCTGGAGAATCTTAGATATGAGACTGAGGAAGTGGTTCATAACCCAGAAAAGTACAGTAAGAAAGGACTAAAGAAACTTACGTATGAGCGGAATGTAATGTATTCCAACATAAATGGAGTGATATCGGGATTTTAGAACTCAACGATTACTTGAGGGACAAGAACCCAGATATTGTGGGTCTTACTGAAACAAAACTGAGAGAGGGAGAAGACCTGATGATGGTTGGAGAAGGAAATATAATGTTTGGAAAAGAAATAGAGTAGGTAAGATGGGAGGAGGAGTGATGTTGCTGATTAAAAAAGATATAAAGGTGGATCAAGTGAAAGAAGGTATGGGAAAGGCAGAAGTGCTAAAGATCAGAGCAGAAACTAATGAAGGAAAAAGAGGCACTACATAGTGGTGTACGTACCACCTAAGACAAATGCATGGTCAGTACAGGAATATGAAGAAATGATAAGTGATACAGGAACATGTCTGGAAGAAATGTTGGGTGGCTGTGAACGAACTATAATGATGGGAGATTTTAATTGTAAAGAGGTGTGTTGGGAGGACTGGTCAATGGAAGGATCAGAGACAACATGGGAAATACACTATTGACACTGGCAATGGAAAATGTGTTAACTCAGTGGGTCAAAGAAGATACTAGGTTTGGAGGAGAGGGAGCATCGTCAAGACTGGACTTGGTCTTTAGTACAGAGCCAATGGTCATTGAGGAGATGAGGGTGGAGTGCCCTTTAGCAAAGAGTGATCATGCAGTTTTGGAGTTCAAGGTGATAGATGAAGAGAAATCTAGAAGAAATGAAGAATATAAAGTGGGAAGATGGAATTATGCCAAGACAGATTTTGGAAACCTAAAGAAATTCTTTCAAGAGACAAATTGGATGAAATTCAAGAGTGCTAAGGAGCAAATGAAAAGTGGAAGGAATTTATAAAATATACAAAGAAGGTGAGAAAAATTTGTACCAATAAGACAACATAGAGAAGTTGGAAAGCAGGACTGGTTTAACGATAGATGTGAAAAGGCTAGAACAAGAAAAGAGGATGCATGGAAGAGGTGGAGAAGGAAAAGACGGATTAAGCAGTGGGAAAGTTACAAAAGAGCAAGAAATGAATATGTGTTGATTAGAAGAGAAGAAAGAAAGAAACAAGAAAAGGATATAATTGATAAATGTAAAGACCAACCAAGGCTTTTTACAGACATGTGAACAACAACATCAAAAATAGAGAAAGTATTGAAAGTTTAGAAGTAAATGGAGTATGCAGTGAAGATCCCAGGAAATGGCAGAGGCTATGAATGGATGCTTTCGGAAGGTATTCACAAAGGAGACTGCTTTTGACAAACCACTGGTAATGGAACAGAAAGGGATTATGAAGGAGTTTCAAGTAACTGTGGAGGAGATCAAGAATATGATGGGGAGTTTAGAAGTGAGAAAAGCTGTGGGACCTGATGGGGTATCAGGATGGATTTTAAGAGAATGCAGGGAGCAACTGGCAGAAAAAGTTTGTGAAGTAATTGATGCCTCATTAAGGGAAGGTGTAGTGCCCCAAGACTGGAAAAGAGCTAACATTGTCCCAGTCTATAAATCAGGTAACAAGAGAGACCCATTGAACTATAGACCAGTGTCACTTACAAGTGTGGTAGCTAAGATGTGTGAGAGGGTGGTGAAGAATAGATGGACAGACTTCTTGGAGAAAATGACATACTTTGTGAGTGTCAATTTGGTTTTAGAAAAGGGCGTTCATGCACGACAAACCTGATATGTTACTATTCGAGGGTGATAGATGTAATACAGGAAAGAGATGGTTGGGCTGATGGAATATATCTGGATTTAAAAAAGGCCTTTGATAAGGTACCACACCGGAGACTGATCTGGAAACTTGAAATGGTAGGAGGAGTGCATGGCAGTTTACTAAAATGGATGGAAGACTTTTGGTAGGAAGAGAAATGAGAACAATAATTAAGGACAGAACATCAGAATGGGGCTTGGTGGAGAGTGGAGTTCCACAGGGATCAGTGTTGGCACCAGTAATGTTTGCGGTCTACATAAATGACATGGTGGATGGGGTGTCCAGTTATGTGAGCCTATTTGCAGACGATGCAAAATTGTTAAGAAAAGTGAGATGTGACAAAGATTGCGAACTACTCCAGGAAGACTTGGACAGAATATGGAAATGGAGCTGTACATGGCAAATGGAGTTCAACACGACAAAATGCAAGAAAATAGAGTTTGGCAAGAGTGAAAGAAGAATCAGGAGTATGTACAAGATAGGAAATGAAGACATAAAACCAGTCATGAAGAAAAAGACCTTGGGGTGACAATTACCAATGACCTATCGCCAGAGAGACATATAAACAAAATAATTGGAGAAGTATTGAACTTATTGAGGAACATAAGAGTGGCGTTCGTATATTTAGATGAAGAAATGATGAAGAAAATAATTACTGCAATGATAAGACCGAGGCTTGAATATGCAACAATACAGTGGGCTCCGAACTTAAAGAAACACATAAGGAAACTAGAGAAAGTACAGAGGGCTGCAACAAAATGGTGCCTGACTTAAGAGATTTGACTTATGAAGACAGACTGAAAAGAATGCAACTTCCGACCCTGGAAAACAGAAGAGAAAGGGGAGACCTGATAGCAATATACAGAGTGATGATTGGCATGGAAAAATGGATAGGGAAGATCTGTGTATGTGGAATGAAAGAATGTCGAGAGGGCATGGGAAAAACTAAAATGGCCACTTATAGGAGAGATGTGAAAAATATAGCTTCCTCATAGAAGGGTGGAAGCATGGAATAGTTTAGACGTGGAAGTGGTCAACGCAAGGAATATTCATGATTTTAAGAAAAAGCTGGACATTAATAGATATGGAGACGGGACAACACGAGCATAGCTCTTTTCCCGTATGTTACAATTAGGTAAATACAATTAGGTAAATACACACACACACACACACACACACACACACACACACACACACACACACACACAGCGTCCCCGTCGCTGAGAGAGGACGGCTCGTCTCCGGCTGCGGACGGGAAGAAGGAAAATACCTATGGTGTTACAGGGCCCGCGTAACTCTAAGTTAGTGTCCTGTTAATGTCCTACTGTCTCTTAGTGTTGAAAGTGAAGGATATGGAGAGTGATCCCTGAGAGGAGAGCGTGGGCGGTGATTGTTCTGGCCGTAATCAGCTGACGATAACAAAAATGGTGTCTACACAAACAAGAGACTTTGAAGGTTTTATTACTACGCCAAAAGGACTGGAGAAACTTGATATGGATGCAAGAATCCAGGCACTGGAAAGTAAATTCTAAACATTTTGTCCATAGAAGAAAAACTGGATAGAGTTTTAGCCGAGAATGATTCGTTCAAAAAAGAGATCTATTTGTTAACGTTAGCGAATAAAGAGCTATTGAAGGAAAAAGTAGAGATGGAGAAAGAAACCAACAAATAAGGAAACAATGTGAAGAGATGAAGGCTAAACTCATGGAAATGGAGATAAAAATATCAGAAGGAACTTGTGGAAGGAGGAATGCCTTAATCTAATTGATACCAGGATGAAAGAAGTGAACCATGAACATCAGCAGGTACAAAGGTCATTTAGGGAGATAGTAAAAAAGCAGGAAGAGGAAAATAAAGGGATTACGCAGAGGGAAATGGTAAAGGCACTAAAGGAAAATGAGTATGTGGTGAGAGATATTGCTGAAAAGAAAAAATGTGTGATCATAATAGGATTGCAGGAGGAAACTAACAGGAACTGGCAGGACAGGAGGGATAAGGAAAATGACAGGATTAAGTCTTTACTGAACAAGATCTCTGTGGAAGAATAGGACCTATATGCTGAGGTAGAAGAAAGTGTGAGATTGGGAGCTTTTGAGGAAGGCAAGAATAGACCATTAAAATTGAAATTAAAGTCTCAGGTGGCAGCGGAGGCCTTGTTGAGGAGGGCTTGGAAACTTAAGGACTCTGAGGAAACCAAAACAATTTACATAAGAAGAAATATGTCACAAGATGAGCGAATGAAAATGAAGGAGCTTGTAACTGAAGTGAAGGAGAGGAATGACGAAAGAACAGAGGAGGAAAAGACCAAGTTTTTTTGGAGGATGAGAAATGGGAGGCTAAAGAAGTGATGGATAAAACAGACGGAATAGGCATTACATGGAAGAATGAGACTAGGAATGGCATAAAAGTGACTTACACGAACATAGATGGATTTCTGTCTAAGAGGCTAGAATGTATGGATTACCTGAGAAATAAGGAACTGGACATAATGTGTGTAGTGGAAACAAAGCTAAGGCCCGAAATAAAGCTAGACTGGTTTGTTGTAAAACACTACAAAGTATGGAGAAATGATAGAAAAAATAAAGGAGGTGGTGGTATAATGGTTCTTACTAAGGAAGATCTGATAGTGAAGGAGGTGAACTATAGTAAGAGAAATGAGGAAGTGATAAGTATGCATATAACAGAAGGCAAGAGGGACATTAATATTATAACAGTATACATACCACCCAGAACCACTGCTTGGGAATATGAACAGTACAAAATGGTGATGAGAAATACTCTAGACAGAATGAAGCAAGAACTCATCAGAAAGGATAGAGTGATGATAGTTGGAGACTTTAATTGCAAAGAAATAGTGTGGGAAGACTACGAAGTGGTGAACAGTGGTGAGTGGGCAGAAGAACTGTTAAAGGTAGCAACAAATAACTTGATGACACAGTGGGTGAGATCACCAACAAGGTGCAGGGGACAAGATGTTGCAGCAAGGTTGGATTTGGTATTTACCAGGGGAATCTCTCTAAAAGAGGAAATTCAACATGAATGTCCCTTGGGGAAAAGCGATCATGATGTACTAAGCTTTGAGCTGGATACGGAATTAAGCACGAATAAGATTGTGGAACGCAGGGAGGAAAAATTAAATTATACTAGGGCAAATTATAACCATATAAGGGAGTTCTTTAATGAAATTGACTGGTCCGTGGTATACCAGGAAAGGGACATGCAATTGATATACGATAAATTTATGGATTTGTATAACTCTGCTGTGAAAAAGTTTGTGCCATATCACAGAAAGAGGACTTTAAATAATAAACAGTGGTATAATAGAAATTGTGAAGAAGCAAACAAGAACAAAGAAAAGGCATGGAAGAAACTTAAGAAAACAGTGACGTATTATCAAGGGAAGTCTACAAAACAGCAAGGAATAGATATGTTGAAGTAAGGAGAACAGCACAGAAGGAATATGAACAGAGGGTGGTGGAAAACTGTGATAGTGACCCAAAAAATGTTTTACAAATTCATAAATGGAAAACTAAATAAAAGGGAGGCAAAAGAAAAGGTAAAAAAACGGGAAAGAAGTATATCAAGATGCTGGAGATATAGCTGAAATTTTGAACGACAACTTTGCAAAGTGTTTACAAAGGAGGAGCATTTTATGGGAGGAAGGCCTACGGAAATAAAGCAAATGCAGGACATCATGGTTACTAAGGAAGATGTAAGGAAAATTATAAGCAATATGGATATTAATAAATCAATGGGGCCTGATGGCATATCTGGGAGGTTGCTAAATGAATGTAAGGATCAATTGTTGAACCCTGTATTTGATATTGTGGAAACCTCAATACGAACAGGATTAGTCCCGAAAGAGTGGAAAAGAGCTGACATTGTGCCTATATATAAGAATGGTAGTAGAATGGAACCGCTAAATTATAGACCAGTATCGTTGACTAGTATATTGTGCAAGGTATGTGAAGAAGTAATTAAAGCTAAGTGGAGTGAGTATCTAGAAAGTGAAAACATTCTGAGTGAAAGACAGTTTGGTTTCAGAAAAGGAAAATCGTGCGTATCCAATTTATTATGTTTTTATTCAAGAGTGACTGACATACTACAACATAGAGAGGGATGGGTGGATGCTATCTACCTGGACTTGAGAAAGGCCTTTGATAAAGTACCACAAAATAGACTGATGTGGAAACTAAAGATGATTGGAGGAGTAAATGATAAACTAGCAAAATGGATGGAAAATTACTTAATGGGAAGAGAAATGAGAACAGTGGTGAGAGGAAATAAGTCTGAGTGGAAGAAGCTAACCAGTGGAGTTCCACAAGGGTCAGTGCTGGATCCCATCATGTTTTTGATTTATGTTAATGATATGCCAGTAGGAATTGACAGTTACATGAACATGTTTGCGGACAATACTAAAATTATGAGGAGAGTAAAGAATGTGGAAGATTGTAACAAGTTACAGGAAGATCTTGATAAAATATATGAGTGGAGTAAGGAGTGGCAGATGGAATTTAATATAGACAAGACCTATGTTATGAAAATGGGAAGAAGTAGATACAGACCAAACAGAGATTACAGGCTGGGTGATGAGAAAATTAAAGAGACCAATGAGGAGAAAGACTTAGAGTAACTGCAAAACACCTTGTCACCGGAGAAACACATTAACAAGATTTTTGGGAAAACATACAACATGCTTCAAAATATTGGCCTTGCATTCCACTACCTAGATGAAGAAATGATGAAGAAGATATTATGTACCTTAATAAAACCCCAGTTAGAATATGCAGCATGTGTCTGGTCACCGCATATGAAGAAAAATGTAAAGAAGGTGGAAAGGGTACAGAGGCTGGCAACAAGGATGGTACCATGACTCAGGGAGTTAGACTATGAGGAAAGACTGAGGAAGCTGGGGCTGACCACATTAAAAGAGAAAAGAACAAGAGGAGACATGATAACTATGTATAAATTGGTGAACAATATTGACATACAGGACAGAGAGTTGATAAAGGTGACCACAAGTAATCATCTCCGAGGACATGGAAAAAAGCTAATAAAGGACATCTGTCTAAATGACGTGAGAAATTACAGTTTACCGCATCGTAGTATTGATAAGTGGAATAAACTGAGCAGTGATGTCGTTGACGCGTGTGTGTCAATCAGATGAAAGAGAGATATGACAGGAATGGACAAGGAGACAGGTCACAGAGAGCTTAGCTCGGGCCCTGTAATACACACACACACACACACACACACACACACACACACACACACACACACACACACACACACACACACACACACACACAGAAGTAAGGAAAAATAATGAAAGGTCAGAGGAGAAGGCATTTTTTTTATTTATTTATTTATTTTTTTTTTTATTTTTTTTTTTTTTTTTTTTTTTTTGGAGAATTCTAGGAGACAGGATAAGGAAACGGTATATAGAAAAGAAGGAAGAGGAAAAAGTTAAGCAAGTTTAACTAAAAGTGATAAGAGCAAGAGATTAAAATGATGTATACAAAAATAGAAGGGGTTTTATCAAGTAAATTAGAATTAAGAGATTACATAAAGAAAGAACCGGATATTGTATGACTGGCTGAAACATAACTAAATGAGGCAATCAAAATAGACTTGGACAATAGGTATAATGTATGGAGGAGAGACAGAGGAGGTAAAGGAGGAGGAGGAGTCATGATAATGTTAAGGAAGGAGATAGTGATAAACCAAGTGGAATGTGGGAAGGAAAAGCAGAAGTACTGCATATTAACAAAAAAGTTAACAATCATTGGAACATATGTGCCACCAAAAACAAATTCATGGACCAATCAAGAATACAAATGTAGACAAGATAGATGACACAATAAGGAGTATAATGAGAGTCATTAAAGAAAGGGGAAAAGTGATATTAGTAGGAGATTATGAAAGTGGTATGGGAGCAAGATTCCTGAATTTAACGATAGATAATATGATGGACCAAAGAGTACAGGAAAACACAAGATTCAGAGGAAACAACGAGCCGGTGAGATTGGATCTGGTTTTTACGAGGGTTATACAAATGAACGATGACATAAGATAAAAATGCCCATTGGGAAAGAGTGACCATGTAATATTAGAAATGGATATACAAGAGGAAAGGAAGATAGAGACAAATCATACAAAGAAGACCAATTAATTTACAGAAAGGCTGATATTAAGAATCTCAAGAGCTATTTCAAAAACGTTAACTGGGAGAAGGATAAGTCAGAGAGGGTGCAAGAGAAATATAACTTATTTTTGGAAATATACAAAACAAGAGTCAGGAAATATGTCCCGAAATACACACCTAAAGAAGGAAAGAAAGATTGGTTTAATGCAAGGTGTGCCAAGGCAAAGGAGAAAAGAGATGGAGCATGAAAAAGGTGGAGGAGAAATATAAATCCAGTAAATAAGGAAAACTTCAAGACGGCGAGAAATGAATATGTTAAGGTGAGGAAGGAAGAGGAAAGGAACTATGAAAAGGACATTGTCGAAAAATGTAAGGAGCAACCGAAATTGTTTTACAGATTCATAAATGGAAAAATTTGGCAAAAAGAAACAATAAAAAGGTTAAAGGTGAGAACGGGATGGTGAACAACCCAGAAAGTATGGCAGAACTGTTAAATAGTAAATTTCAGGAGGTCTTTACTAAAAAATCCAAATTTGAAAGCCACAGGGTAATAGAGAGACTGTCTATATGAAAGAGATTAAAGTAACCAAGCTTGAAATAAAAGAGTTAATGAAGGAATTGGATGAGGAGAAGGCAATGGGACCGGATGAAGTCTCAGGCAGAAAACTGAAAGAATGTAGGGAAGAGCTAGCAAGTCCTATATACAACATCACAAAATCCTCAATAGAAAATGGAACAGTACCAGTAGAATGGAAAAGAGCTGAGGTGGTTTTTCTCGCCCTCCAACTGCTTACTCTGTATAAGGGCCTTATCCGTCCCTGTATGGAGTACTCTTCTCATGTTTGGGGGGGGTTCCAGTCACACAGCTTTGCTTGATAGGGTGGAATAGAAAGCTCTTCGTCTCATTAACTCCCCTCCTCTGACTAACTGTCTTCACTCTTTCTCACCGCCGAAATGTTGCATCCCTTTCTATATTTTATCGCTATTTTCATGGTAACTGTTCTACTGATCTTGCTAACTGCATGCCTCCCCTCCTCCTGCGGCCACACTGCACAAGGCTTTCTTCTTCCTCTCATCCCTATTCTGTCCAACTCTAATGCAAGAGTTAACCAGTACGCTCAATCATTCATCCCTTTCACTGGTAAACTCTGGAACTCCCAACCTGCATCTGTATTTCCAAATTCCTACAACTTGTCATCTTTTAAGAGGGAGGTATCGAGGCATTTGCTCCCCTAATTCTGGCTGACGGTATTGGCACTTTTTCTACTCTTTCGAGAGCCAGCGCTCAAGTGGGCTTTTTTCTAACTTTCTTTTTTTTTGCCCTTGGCTGGCCCTCTTCCTACGTAAAAAAAAAAAAAAAATATGTAAGAGCGGAAGGAAGGAAGAACCTCTAAATTACAGACCGGTATCACTAAATAGTGTAACATGCAACATGTGTGAAAGAGTAATAAAGAAACAATGGATCCGGTTCCTTGAAGACAATGAATCATTATCAAATGGCCAATTTGGTTTTAGAAAAGGTCGGTCGTGTGTAACAATTTACTGATTTTATACTCTAGAATAGTTGGTAGATTACAAGAGAGAGAGGGATGAGTTGACTGTATTTGGATTTAAAAAATGCGTTTGATAAAGTGCCACATGAAAGATATCTGTGGAAATTAGAGGAGAAGGGTTGCTTAACAGAAAGTACATTGAGATGGATGGAAAATTATTTGAGGGGGAGAGAAATAAGGACGGTAGTTAAAGATATGAAGTCCAAGTGGAGAGCAGTAGAAAGCAGAGTGCCACAGGGGTCAGTATTGGCGCCAATACTTTTTCTCGTATATATATAAACGACATGCCAGAGGGAGTGAATAGCTACATAAATCTGTTTGTGGACGATGCAAAACTGTGCAAAGTCATAAAACAAAAAGAGGGTTGTAAAATACTGCAGGAAGACTTAAACAAGATCTGAGAATGGAGTAAAAATTGGTAGATGGAATTCAATGTGGACAAAAGCCATGTCACAGATACGGGAAAGAGCGAAAGACGACCCGTGGGAATCTATAAAATGGAAGATGGAGTAGATCTGGAGAAAGAAAAAAAGGAAAAGGACTTGGGAGTGACGATGGAAGAAAACACTGAACCGGTAAGCCATATTGATAGAATTTTCGGAGACATATAATTTGCTAAAGAATATTAGATTAGCATTTCACTACATCGACAAAGAAATTGATAAGTACTATAGTTAGACCCAGATTAGAATATGAAGGAGTAGTGTGGACCCCCAACAAAAAGAAACATATAAGGAAGTTGGAGAGAGTACAAAAATGGCTATAAGAATGGTTCCAGAATTTGAAGGGATGACATATGAAGAGAGACTAAAAGCTATGGATCTACCAACCCTGGAACAGAGAAGGGAGAGAGGGGATTTGATACAAGTTTATAAATTGAGCAAGGGAATGGACCAAGTGGATAATGAGAAACAGATCCTGAGAGAAGAATACGACATTCAAGCATGAGATCGCTTAGTAAAAGGCTGAGGAAAGGAAGATGTCTGAGAGATGTTGAAAAATATAGATTCCCGCAGAGATGTGTTGAAACGTGGAACAATTTGAGTGAAGAAGTGGTGTCAGCAACGAGCGTGCAGTTTTAAAGAAAGATTGGATAAGTGTAGATATGGAGAAGGAGTGACCATGTAATATTAGAAATGGATATAGAAGAAGGAAAGGAAGATAGAGATGAATCATAAAAAGGAGACCGATTAAATTACAGAAAGGCTGATATTGAGAATCTCAAGAACTATTTTAAAAACGTAAACTGGGAGGAGATAGAAAACTCATTAACGGTTCAAGAGAAATATAACTTATTTTTGAAAATATACAAAACTGGGGTCAGGGAATATGTCCCGAAATATAGACCTAAAGAAAAAGAAAAGAAAGATTGCTTTAATGCAAGATGTGCTAGGGCAAAGGAGAAACGAGATGTAGCATGGAAAAGGTGGAGAAGAAACAGAAATCCAGAAAATAAGGAAAACTTCAAAACAGCAAGAAATGAATATGCTAAGGTGAGAAAGGAAGAAGAAAGGAACTATGAAAAGGACATTGTCAAAAAATGTAAGAAACAACCAAAATTGTTCTACAGATTCATAAATGAAAATAAGACAAAAGAAACAATAGAAAGGTTTAAAGGAGAAAACGGAATGGTGGAATACCCAAAAAGCATGGCAGAACTGTTGAATAGTAAATTTCATGAAGTCTTTACTAAGGAATCCAAATTTGAAAGACCACAGGGTAATAGAGAGACTATCTATATGAAAGAGATTAAAGTAACCAAGCTTGAAATAAAAAAGTTGATGACGGAACTAGATGAGGAAAAGGCAATGGGACCGGATGAAGTCTCAGGCAGAATACTGAAAGAATGTAGGGAAGAACTAGCAAGTCCTATATACAACATCATAAAATGCTCAACTGAAAATGGAACAGTGCCAGTGGAGTGGAAAAGAGCTGAGGTGGTTCCCATATATAAGAGCAGAAGGAAGGAAGAACCTTTAAATTACAGACCGGTATCACTAACTAGAGTAATATGCAAGATGAGTGAAAAAGTAATAAAGAAGCAATGGATTGAATTTCTTGAAGACAACAAAATATTATCAAATAGCCAATTTGGTTTTAGAAAAGGTCGGTCATGTGTAACAAATTTATTGAGTTTCTACTCTAGAATAGTTGATAAAGTACAAGAGAGAGAGGGATGGGTTGACTGTATTTATTTAGATCTAAAAAATGCGTTTGATAAAGTGCCACATGAAAGATTACTATGGAAGTTAGAGGAGAAGGGTGGCTTAAAAGGAAGCACATTGAGATGGACGAAGAATTACTTAAGGGGGAGAGAAATAAGAACGATAGTTAAAGATATGAAGTCCAAGTGGAGAACAGTAGACAGCGGAGTGCCACAGGGGTCCGTATTGGCGCCAATACTTTTTCTCGTATATATAAATGACATGCCAGAGGGACTGAACAGCTACATAAATCTGTTTGCAAACGATGCGAAACTGTGCAGAGTCATTAAACAAAAAGAGGATTGTGAAATACTACAGGAAGACTTAAACAAGATCTGGAAATGGAGCAAAAAATGGGAGATGGAATTCAATGTGGACAAAAGCCATGTCATGGAAATGGGAGAAAGTGAAAGACGACCAGTGGGAATCTATAAGATGGGAGATGGAGTAGAACTAGAAAAGTAAAAAGGAAAAGGACTTGGTAGTGACAATGGAAGAAAAAAATCAACCGGTAAGCCATATTGATAGAATTTTCAGAGACGTATAATTTGCTAAGGAATATTGGAGTAGCATTTCACTATATGGACAAGGAAATGATGAAGAAATTGATAAGTACTAAAATAAGACCTAGATTGGAATATGCAGGAGTTGTGTGGACTCCCCATAAAAAGAAACACATAAGAAAATTAGAGAGACTACAAAAAATGGCTACAAGAATGGTTCCAGAATTTAAAGGGATGACATATGAGGAGAGACTAAAGGCTATGGATCTACCAACCTTGGAGCAGAGAAGAGAGAGAGGGGATCTGATACAAGTTTATGAATTGATTAACGAAATGAATGAAGTGGATAATGAGAAACTGATCCTGAGAGAAGAATATGACTTTAGAAGCACAAGATCGCATAGGAAGAAACTAACGAAGAGACAATGTCTGAGAGATGTTAAAAAATTTTGTTTCCCGCAAAGATGTGTTAAGACTTGGAACAGTTTGAGTGAGAAAGTGGTGTCAGCAAAGAGTGTACATAGTTTTAAAGAAAAATTGGATAAGTGTAGATATGGAGACAGGACCACACGAGCATAAATCCCAGGACCTGTAAAACTACAACTAGGTAAATACAACTAGGTAAATACACACACACACACACACACACACACACACACACACACACACACACACACACACACACACACAAATAAGGAAACAATGTGAAGAGATGAAGGCTAAACTCATGGAAATGGAGATCAAAAATATCAGAAGGAGGAATGCCTTAATCTAATTGATACCAGGATGAAAGAAGTGAACCATGAACATCAGCAGGTACAAAGGTCATTTAGGGAGATAGTAAAAAAGCAGGAAGAGGAAAATAAAGGGATTACGCAGAGGGAAATGGTAAAGGCACTAAAGGAAAATGAGTATGTGGTGAGAGATATTGCTGAAAAGAAAAAATGTGTGATCATAATAGGATTGCAGGAGGAAACTAACAGGAACTGGCAGGACAGGAGGGATAAGGAAAATGACAGGATTAAGTCTTTACTGAACAAGATCTCTGTGGAAGAATAGGACCTATATGCTGAGGTAGAAGAAAGTGTGAGATTGGGAGCTTTTGAGGAAGGCAAGAATAGACCATTAAAATTGAAATTAAAGTCTCAGGTGGCAGCGGAGGCCTTGTTGAGGAGGGCTTGGAAACTTAAGGACTCTGAGGAAACCAAAACAATTTACATAAGAAGAAATATGTCACAAGATGAGCGAATGAAAATGAAGGAGCTTGTAACTGAAGTGAAGGAGAGGAATGACGAAAGAACAGAGGAGGAAAAGACCAAGTTTTTGGAGGATGAGAAATGGGAGGCTAAAGAAGTGATGGATAAAACAGACGGAATAGGCATTACATGGAAGAATGAGACTAGGAATGGCATAAAAGTGACTTACACGAACATAGATGGATTTCTGTCTAAGAGGCTAGAATGTATGGATTACCTGAGAAATAAGGAACTGGACATAATGTGTGTAGTGGAAACAAAGCTAAGGCCGAAATAAAGCTAGACTGGTTTGTTGTAAAACACTACAAAGTATGGAGAAATGATAGAAAAAATAAAGGAGGTGGTGGTATAATGGTTCTTACTAAGGAAGATCTGATAGTGAAGGAGGTGAACTATAGTAAGAGAAATGAGGAAGTGATAAGTATGCATATAACAGAAGGCAAGAGGGACATTAATATTATAACAGTATACATACCACCCAGAACCACTGCTTGGGAATATGAACAGTACAAAATGGTGATGAGAAATACTCTAGACAGAATGAAGCAAGAACTCATCAGAAAGGATAGAGTGATGATAGTTGGAGACTTTAATTGCAAAGAAATAGTGTGGGAAGACTACGAAGTGGTGAACAGTGGTGAGTGGGCAGAAGAACTGTTAAAGGTAGCAACAAATAACTTGATGACACAGTGGGTGAGATCACCAACAAGGTGCAGGGGACAAGATGTTGCAGCAAGGTTGGATTTGGTATTTACCAGGGGAATCTCTCTAAAAGAGGAAATTCAACATGAATGTCCCTTGGGGAAAAGCGATCATGATGTCCTAAGCTTTGAGCTGGATACAGAATTAAGCACGAATAAGATTGTGGAACGCAGGGAGGAAAAATTAAATTATACTAGGGCAAATTATAACCATATAAGGGAGTTCTTTAATGAAATTGACTGGTCCGTGGTATACCAGGAAAGGGATATGCAATTGAAATACGATAAATTTATGGATTTGTATAACTCTGCTGTGAAAAAGTTTGTGCCATATCACAGAAAGAGGACTTTAAATAATAAACAGTGGTATAATAGAAATTGTGAAGAAGCAAAAAAGAACAAAGAAAAGGCATGGAAGAAACTTAAGAAAAACAGTGATGTATTATCAAGGGAAGTCTACAAAACAGCAAGGAATAGATATGTTGAAGTAAGGAGAACAGCACAGAAGGAATATGAACAGAGGGTGGTGGAAAACTGTGATAGTGACCCAAAAATGTTTTACAAATTCATTAATGGAAAACTAAATAAAAGGGAGGCAATAGAAAAGGTAAAAACGGGAAAGAAGTATATCAAGATGCTGGAGATATAGCTGAAATTTTGAACGACAACTTTTGCAAAGTGTTTACAAAGGAGGAGCATTTTATGGGAGGAAGGCCTAGGGAAATAAAGCAAATGCAGGACATCATGGTTACTAAGGAAGATGTAAGGAAAATTATAAGCAATATGGATATTAATAAATCAATGGGGCCTCATGGCATATCTGGGAAGTTGCTATATGAATGTAAGGATCAATTGTTGAACCCTGTATTTGATATTGTGGAAACCTCCATACGAATAGGATTAGTCCCGAAAGAGTGGAAAAGAGCTGACATTGCGCCTATATATAAGAATGGTAGTAGAATGGAACCACTAAATTATAGACCAGTATCGTTGACTAGTATATTGTGCAAGGTATGTGAAGAAGTAATTAAAGATTGGTTTAATGCAAGGTGTGCCAAGGCAAAGGAGAAAAGAGATGGAGCATGGAAAAGGTGGAGGAGAAATAGGAATCCAATAAACAAGGAAAACTTCAAGGCAGCGAGAAATGAATATGTTAAGGTGAGGAAGGAAGAGGAAAAGAACTTCGAAAAAGATATTGTCGAAAAATGTAAGAAGCAACCAAAATTGTTCTATAGATTCATAAATGGAAATATTAGGCAAAAAGAAACAATAGAAAGGTTAAAAGGAGAGAACAGGATGGTGGAAGACCCAAAAAGTATGGCAGAACTATTAAATAAAAAATTCCAGGAGGTCTTTACTAAAGAATCCAAATTTGAGAGGCCACAGGGTAATAGAGAGACAATCTATATGAAAGAGATTAAAGTAACCAAGCTTGAAATAAAAGAGTTAATGAAGGAACTGGATGAAGAGAAGGCAATGGGACCGGATGAAGTCTCAGGCAGAATACTGAAAGAATGTAGGAAGAACTAGCAAGCCCTATATACAACATCATAAAATGCTCAATAGAAAATGGAACAGTGCCAGTAGAATGGAAAAGAGCTGAGGTGGTTCCCATATATAAGAGCGGAAGGAAAGAAGAACCTTTAAATTACAGACCGGTATCACTAACTAGTGTAATATGCAAGATGTGTGAAAGAATAATAAAGAAACAATGGATTGAGTTCCTTGAAGACAACAAATTAATATCAAATAGCCAATTTGGTTTTAGAAAAGGACGGTCTTGTGTAACTAATTTATTGAGTTTCTATTCTAGAATAGTTGATAGAGTACAAGAGAGAGAGGGATGGGTTGACTGCATCTATTTGGATTTAAAAAAGGCGTTTGACAAAGTGCCACACGCAAGATTACTGTGGAAGTTAGAGGAGATGATTGGAGGAGTAAAGGAAGCACATTGAGATGGATAGAAAATTATTTGAGGGGGAGAGAAATAAGGACGGTAGTTAAAGATATGAAGTCCAAGTGGAGAGCAGTAGAAAGCGGAGTGCCACAGGGGTCAGTATTGGCACCAGTACTTTTCCTCATTTATATTAACGACATGCCAGAAGGAGTGAACAGCTACATAAATTTCTTTGCGGATGATAAGAAACTGTGCAGAATTATAAAGCAAAAGGAGGATTGTGAAATACTGCAAGAAGACCTATATAAGATCTGGGAATGGAGTAAGAAGTGGGAAATGGAATTCAATGTGAACAAAAGCCATGTCATGGAAATGGGAAAGAGTGAAAGACGACCTGTGGGAATCTATAAGATGGGAGATGGAGTAGAACTGGAGAAAGTCAAAAAGGAAAAGGACTTAGAAGTGACGATGGAAGAAAACAATCAACCAGTAAGCCATATTGATAGAATTTTTAGAGAAACATATAATTTGCTGAGGAATATTGGAGTAGCATTTCACTACATGGACAAAGAAATGATGAAGAAATTGATAAATACTATAATAAGACCCAGATTGGAATATGCAGGAGTAGTGTGGACCCCTCATAAAAGAAACACATAAGGAAATTGGGAGGCTACAAAAATGGCTACAAGAATGGTCCCAGAACTTGAAGGGATGACATATGAGGAGAGACTAAAGGCTATGGATCTACCAACCTTGGAACAAAGAAGGAGAGAGGAGACCTGATACAAGTCTATAAATTGATCAACGGAATGGACCAAGTGGATAATGAGAAACTGATCCTGAGAGAAGAATATGACACCCGAAGCACAAGATCGCATAGTAAAAAGCTGAGAAAGGGAAGATGTCTGAGAGATATTAAAAAATATAGTTTCCCGCAGAGATGTATTGAGACGTGGAACAGTTTAGATGAAGAAGTAGTGTCTGCAAGGAGTGTGCACACTTTCAAAGTAAGATTGGATAAGTGTAGATATGGAGACGGGGCCACACGAGCATAAAGCCCAGGCCCTGTAAAACTACAACTAGGTAAATACAACTACGTAAATACACAGAAGTAAGGAAAAAAATAATGAAAGGTCAGAGAAGGCATTTTTTTTTTTTTTTTTTTTTTTTTTGGAAAATTCTAGGAGACAGGATAAGGAAACGGTATATAGAAAAGAAGGAAGAGGAAAAATTTAAGCAAGTTTAACTAAAAGTGATAAGAGCAAGAGATTAAAAATGATGTATACAATAATAGAAGGGGTTTTATCAAGTAAATTAAAATTAAGAGATTACATAAAGAAAGAAGAACCGGATATTTTATGACTGGCTGAAACAAAACTAAATGAGGCAATCAAAATAAACTTGGACAATAGGTATAATGTATGGAGGAGAGACAGAGGAGGTAAAGGAGGAGGAGAAGTCATGATAATGTTAATGAAGGAGATAGTGATAAACCAAGTGGAATGTGGGGAGGGAAAATCAGAAGTACTGCATATTAAAAAAAAAGTTAACAATCATTGGAACATATGTGCCACCAAAAACAAATTCATGGACCAATCAAGAATACAAATGTAAACAAGATAGATGACACAATAAGGAGTATAATGAGAGTCATTAAAGAAAAGGGAAAAGTGATATTGGTAGGAGATTATGAAAGTGGTATGGGAGCAAGATTCCTGAATTTAACGATAGATAATATGATGGACCAAAGAGTACAGGAAAACACAAGATTCAGAGGAAACAATGAGCCGGTGAGATTGGACCTGGTTTTTACGAGGGGTATATAAATGAACAAATGAACGATGACATAAGATAAAAATGCCCATTGGGAAAGAGTGACCATGTAATATTAGAAATGGATATACAAGAGGGAAAGGAAGATAGAGGCAAATCATACAAAGAAGACCGATTAAATTACAGAAAGGCTGATATTGAGAATCTCAAGAGCTATTTCAAAAACGTTAACTGGGAGAAGGATAAGTCAGAGAGGGTGCAAGAGAAATATAACTTATTTTTGGAAATATACAAAACAAGAGTCAGGAAATATGTCCCGAAATATAGACCTAAAGAAGGAAAGA
Source organism: Portunus trituberculatus (assembly GCF_017591435.1). Classification (NCBI taxonomy): domain Eukaryota; kingdom Metazoa; phylum Arthropoda; class Malacostraca; order Decapoda; family Portunidae; genus Portunus; species Portunus trituberculatus. Next base: position 8,354,811 of record NC_059258.1, read on the forward strand.
AAGATTGGTTTAATGCAAGGTGTGCCAAGGCAAAGGAGAAAAGAGATGGAGCATGAAAAAGGTGGAGGAGAAATAGAAATCCAGTAAATAAGGAAAACTTCAAGACGGCGAGAAATGAATATGTTAAGGTGAGGAAGGAAGAGGAAAGGAACTATGAAAAGGACATTGTCGAAAAATGTAAGGAGCAACCGAAATTGTTCTACAGATTCATAAATGGAAAAATTAGGCAAAAAGAAACAATAAAAAGGTTAAAAGGAGAGAACAGGATGGTGGACAACCCAAAAAGTATGGCAGAACTGTTAAATAGTAAATTTCAGGAGGTCTTTACTAAAAAATCCAAATTTGAAAGCCACAGGGTAATAGAGAGACTGTCTATATGAAAGAGATTAAAGTAACCAAGCTTGAAATAAAAGAGTTAATGAAGGAATTGGATGAGGAGAAGGCAATGGGACCGGTTGATGTCTCAGGCAGAAAACTGAAAGAATGTAGGGAAGAGCTAGCAAGTCCTATATACAACATCATAAAATGCTCAATAGAAAATGGAACAGTACCAGTAGAATGGAAAAGAGCTGAGGTGGTTCCCATATGTAAGAGCGGAAGGAAGGAAGAACCTCTAAATTACAGACCGGTATCACTAAATAGTGTAATATGCAACATGTGTGAAAGAGTAATAAAGAAATAATGGATCCAGTTCCTTGAAGACAATGAATTATTATCAAATGGCCAATTTGGTTTTAGAAAAGGTCGGTCGTGTGTAACAATTTACTGATTTTATACTCTAGAATAGTTGGTAGATTACAAGAGAGAGAGGGATGAGTTGACTGTATTTGGATTTAAAAAAGGCATTTGATAAAGTGCCACATGAAAGATATCTGTGGAAGTTAGAGGAGAAGGGTGGCTTAAAAGGAAGCACATTGAGATGGATGGAAAATTATTTGAGGGTGAGAGAAATAAGGACGGTAGTTAAAGATATGAAGTCCAAGTGGAGAGCAGTAGAAAGCAGAGTGCCACAGGGGTCAGTATTGGCGCCAATACTTTTTCTCGTATATATATAAACGACATGCCAGAGGGAGTGAATACTACATAAATCTGTTTGTGGACGATGCAAAACTGTGCAGAGTCATAAAACAAAAAGAGGGTTGTGAAATACTGCAGGAAGACTTAAACAAGATCTGAGAATGGAGTAAAAATTGGGAGATGGAATTCAATGTGGACAAAAGCCATGTCACGGATATGGGAAAGAGCGAAAGACGACCCGTGGGAATCTATAAAATGGGAGATGGAGTAGAACTGGAGAAAGTAAAAAGGAAAAGGACTTGGGAGTGACGATGGAAGAAAACACTGAACCGGTAAGCAATATTGATAGAATTTTCAGAGAGACATAATTTGCTAAAGAATATTAGATTAGCATTTCACTACATCGACAAAGAAATCGATAAGTACTATAGTTAGACCCAGATTGGAATATGAAGGAGTAGTGTGGACCCCCAACAAAAAGAAACATGTAAGGAAGTTGGAGAGAGTACAAAAATGGCTATAAGAATGGTTCCAGAATTTGAAGGGATGTCATATGAAGAGAGACTAAAGGCTATGGATCTACCAACCCTGGAACAGAGAAGGGAGAGAAATACCAGAGCTATTTGGCAAACACGGAAGATCAAAACAATGTTCTTTTCCTTCCTAACCACGAAATAAAAAAAGGAGAGAAAAAAAAAATCCATCCTGCGGTAGTTAGGTCTTGGGGATCTGATACAAGTTTATAAATTGAGCAAGGGAATGGACCAAGTGGATAATGAGAAACAGATCCTGAGAGAAGAATACGACATTCGAAGCATGAGATCGCTTAGTAAAAGGCTGAGGAAAGGAAGATGTCTGAGAGATGTTGAAAAATATAGATTCCCGCAAAGATGCGTTGAGACGTGGAACAGTTTGAGTGAAGAAGTGGTGTCAGCAACGAGCATGCATAGTTTTAAAGAAAGATTGGATAAGTGTAGATATGGAGAAGGAGCCACACGAGCATAAAGCCCAGGCCCTGTAAAACTACAACTAGGTAAATACACACTACAGAAATGCCTTTAGTGTCAATAGATGCAACAGTTTGGTGGTGGTGGTGGTGGTGGTGGTGGTGGTGGTGGTGGTGGTGGTGGTGGTGGTGGTGGCAGAAGCAAAGATAATGATGATGATGATGATGATGATGATGATGGTGGTGGTAATTACATCTGTGCTTGGTCTGGTTTGGAGTCACTGGCCATCCTGAAGAGCAGTCTGCGCCAACAAGAGCTGACCTTCTCACACTCCAGTCCTGTCAGCCACATCAACTTGCCGTCCTGGGAAACACACCATTACTTCACTGTCTGTCCCTGCACTGTGCTAACCCCTTCACTGCCATCACCCACTGCCCTACTCATTCATTCACTGCCAATTTGTCTTCAAATGCCCAAAACTATGCCAAACTGTCTTCAAATACCCTAAAAAACATGCCAAGCCATCTTAAAATGTCAGAAAAACATGCCAAAATGAACCAAAACTGTGGCTAACTCTTGAAATGTCCTAAAAAAAACTTGCCAAACTATCATCAAATACCCTAACAAACATGTCAAACTGTCTTAAAATGACCAAAAGCCATGGCAAGCTGTCTTAAAATGGTCTGAAAACAAGATAGAGGAGAACGAGGGGACCTAATAACAATGTATAAGATAGTAAATGATATTGAAAAGATAGACAAAGAAGACCTGGTGCTGTTGGCAGAAGAGGATGGAAGGACAAAAGGACATGAAAAGAAGATCAGGATGAGGCAGTGTGTGAAGGATGTTGGAAAATACAGTTTTCCACACAGAATGGTGGAAAAATAGAATGCATTGGATAATGGAATTGTTGTAGGACATAGTGTGCATAACTTTAAAGAAAAATTAGATAAATGGAGATATGGAGACAGGACACTATGAGCTTCGCTCGAACCCTGTACACAATCCCACATTCACACTACTAGGTATCTGAGCCTCCAATAAAAGGAGATAATACCCTGTCCCCATTTTCTGGAGGTCATTCACACAGCTTGGACAGTTTCTGACCCGAGTGAGTTCCCTTCAAGCTGACGCCCTCCTATCACGCCTGCTTATTTCACAAACAATTACTTGCAATATATTCAAGTATAATAATCTTACTTCCATCAGACATAGGGAACTTGTCATCTGTACCCATCCCAGGTGATGTTCCTTGTGAGGATGGACCAGCCTCCAGTTAAGCACCACCTGCCAAAAACAGACATCTTAACCCTTTGACGCCTGGCGGGATCTACGGTTCCCAGCTTATATTTATGGCCGTAGAATTTTTATGGTTGTATGCAAGGTGACGAAAGACCTGTGGGGTATTCAGTTCCCTCACAGTGATGGACTGGATTGCGAATCCAGCAACTTCAGCAACATCGTGGCGCACAATAACACAAGCAGAAGACCTTTTCTGGGAAGTGATCACGCCTCCATTTCTCCTCACTTTTAGACCCTCCTCTACTAATGCAATGGTGAGTTACATCGTGATACTTTGCCAGTTTTATCTTTAGTGTGTCAGGAACACACAGAATGTACAAAACTATGCATATACATGTTAGCTTCTGTTCTGCAGTTGAAAACATAGATGGGTATCTCAATTCCCGACAGGAAGCCCGTTGTCATTTAGGGTAATATGTAGAATTTGAAACTGCGAAAGGATTATAAATTACGAACGTAGGAAATCGCGTATTGGTACCTAGCATATTTTCATGTGTTTTGAGTAATAATTGAGAATGGTGAGTGCCAAAGAATCTTTTACCAGTGCCAAATTATTACCAGACAGTGCCAAAATATTATCTAAGAATTATTGAATGTTTTTTATGCTACTTTCTTCCCTTACCAATTTTTTTTTCCTTTGGATGGTGTTTCAGTATAGTTACCCATACATTGTGATATAGAAAACACGAGTAGGCTTACTGTATCGTAAAAATAAATTACTCTATAGGGGTAACTCTTGTATTGAGTATGATACAACATGCAGTAGACATAGTACATTACTTAGCTATAAAATACATGTATAGCTTGCAGTGTGTGTGTGTGTATTTACCTAGTTGTAGTTTTACAGGGCCTGGGCTTTATGCTCGTGTGGTCCTGTCTCCATATCTACACTTATCCAATTTTTCTTTAAAACTATGTACACTCTTTGCTGACACCACTTCCTCACTCAAACTGTTCCAAGTCTCAACACATCTTTGCGGGAAACTAAATTTTTTAACATCTCTCAGACATCGTCCCTTCCTTAGTTTCTTACTATGCGATCTTGTGCTTCTAAAGTCATATTCTTCTCTCAGGATCAGTTTCTCATTATCCACTTCATCCATTCCGTTCATCAATTTATAAACTTGTATCAGATCCCCTCTCTCTCTTCTCTGCTCCAAGGTTGGTAAATCTATTGCCTTTAGTCTCTCCTCATATGCCATCCCTTTAAATTCTGGAACCATTCTTGTAGCCATTTTTTGTAGTCTCTCTAATTTTCTTATGTGTTTCTTTTTATGGGGAGTCCACACAACTCCTGCATATTCATATCTAGGTCTTATTTTAGTAATTATCAATTTCTTCATCATTTCCTTGTCCATATAGTGAAATGCTACTCCAATATTCCTTAGCAAATTATACGTCTCTGAAAATTCTATCAATATGGCTTACCGGGTGATTATTTTCTTCCATTGTCACTCCCAAGTCCTTTTCCTTTTTTACTTTTTCTAGTTCTACTCCATCTCCCATCTTATACATTCCCACTGGTCGTCTTTCACTTTTTCCCATTTCCATGACATGGCTTTTGTCCACATTGAATTCCATCTCCCATTTTTTGCTCCATTTCCAGATCTTGTTTAAGTCTTCCTGTAGTATTTCACAATCCTCTTTTTGTTTAATGACTCTGCACAGTTTCACATCGTCCGCAAACAGATTTATGTAGCTGTTCACTCCCTCTGGCATGTCATTTATATATACGAGAAAAAGTATTGGTGCCAATACTGATCCCTGTGGCACTCCGCTGTTTACTGTTCTCCACTTGGACTTCATATCTTTAACTATCGTCCTTATTTCTCTCCCCCTTAAGTAATTCTTCATCCATCTCAATGTGCTTCCTTTTAAGCCACCCTTCTCCTCTAACTTCCATAGTAATCTTTCATGTGGCACTTTATCAAAAGCCTTTTTTAGATCTAAATAAATACAGTCAACCCATCCCTCTCTCTCTTGTACTCTATCAACTATTCTAGAGTAGAAACTCAATAAATTTGTCACACATGACCGACCTTTTCTAAAACCAAATTGGCTATTTGATAATATTTTGTTGTCTTCAAGAAACTCAATCCATTGCTTCTTTATTACTTTTTCACACATCTTGCATATTACACTAGTTAGTGATACCAGTCTGTAATTTAAAGGTTCTTCCTTCCTTCCGCTCTTATATAAGGGAACCACCTCAGCTCTTTTCCACTCCACTGGCACTGTTCCATTTTCTATTGAGCATTTTATGATGTTGTATATTGGACTTGCTAGTTCTTCCCTACATTCTTTCAGTATTCTGCCTGAGATTTCATCCGGTCCGATTGCCTTTTCCTCATCCAATTCCGTCATCAACTTTTTTATTTCAAGCTTGGTTACTTTAATCTCTTTCATATAGACAGTTTCTCTATTACCCTGTGGTCTTTCAAATTTGAATTCCTTAGTAAAGACCTCCTGAAATTTACTATTTAACAGTTCTGTCATACTTTTTGGGTCTTCCACCATTCCGTTTTCTCCTTTTAACCTTTCTATTGTTTCTTTTTGTCTTATTTTTCCTTTTATGAATCTATAGAACAATTTTGGTTGTTCCTTAAATTTTTCGACAATGTCCTTTTCATAGTTCTTTTCTTCTTCCTTTCTCACCTTAGCATATTCATTTCTTGCTGTTTTGAAGTTTTCCTTATTTTCTGGATTTCTGTTTCTTCTCCACCTTTTCCATGCTCCATCTCGTTTCTCCTTTGCCCTAGCACATCTTGCATTAAACCAATCTTTCTTTCCTTCTTCTTTAGGTCTATATTTCGAAACATATTCCCTGACCCCAGTTTTGTATATTACCAAAAATAAGTTATATTTCTCTTGAACCGTTAATGAGTTTTCCATCTCCTCCCAGTTTACGTTTTTAAAATAGTTCTTGAGATTCTCAACATCAGCCTTTCTGTAATTTAATCGGTCTCCTTTGTATGATTCATCTCTATCTTCCTTTCCTTCTTCTATATCCATCTCTAATATTACATGGTCACTCTTTCCCAATGGGCACTTGTATCTTATATCATCGTTAATTGGTATATCCCTTGTAAAAACTAGGTCTAATCTTGCCGGCTCATCGTTTCCTCTGAATCTTGTGTTTTCCTTTACTCTTTGGACCATCAAATTATCTATCATTAGGTTCAGGAATCTATGTCCCCAGGCTTCTTCCCCCATACCACTTTCATAATTTTCCCAGTCTACCTCCTTACAGTTGAATCTCCTACCAATATCACTTTTCTCCTTTCCTTAATGATTCTTGTAAGACTCCTTATTGTGTCATCTATCATATCTCTATATTCTTGGTTAGTCCATGAGTTTGTTTTTGGTGGCACATATGTTCCAATGATTGTTAACTCCTTTTTGTTAATATGCATCTTAACATACAGTATTTCTGATTTTCCTTCCCCAAACTCCACTTGATTTACCACTATCTCCTTCCTTAACATCATCATGACTCCTCCTTCTCCTTTACCCACTCTCACATTCCTCCATATATTATACCTTTTATCTATGTCTATTTTTATTGCCTCATTTAACTTTGTTTCCACCAGGCATACAATATCTGGTTCTTCTTTCTTTATGTAATCTCTTAATTCTAATTTAGTAGAAAAAATCCCATCCATGTTTGTATACATCATTTTTAATCTCTTGTTCTTATAATTTTTAGTTAAACTTGCTCCATTTTTTTCTCTTCTTTCTCTTTTATATACCATTTCCTTATCCTGTCTCCTATAATTCTCCAAAAAAATGCCTTCTTCTCCTCCTCTGACCTTTCATTATTTTTTTCTCTTGCTTCTGCCACCAGTTCATTGTGTCTCTTCCTTTCCTCCTCGTTTCTATGTTTCTTTATATATATATCTTTGCAACCTTCTGTTTCTCTGAGTTCTGTCTGGGTGTGAGGCACACACATGCATGGGTAAAGATGATGATATGGTAAGTAAGAAGGAGAATGCCTTGTTTACAATGATGAGTGGCTGCAGTAGTGAAGGGGATAATTACAACAATAGCAGGAAAGTTGGCTCTATTAGCAAGGATAATGTGACACACAGGAAGTGGGCACTGTGCCTAAAATGTGGGTAGTGAGTGATGAACAAAATGTAAAACTAGAGATGTGGATGAATCTTTTTGTCTTTCATGTTAAATTTTAGGGACATGCATGCTTGATAGTAGAGGTTGAACCTCCTTAATCTGGTATTCTTTCATCCGGCAAAATTTTTGTGTGCCGGAAATTTTGAATTGGCCAGAGTAATTTGCCGGACCACCGCTAGGACGCAGTGGCGCTGTACTGTGTTTTGGAACCCGGGCATTCTGGGTCAAATTTGGATCAGGGACCACGCTGCCGCTCATTGCAAGCATCACCCACCCAGGTGCATAAACTTTTTATTTCTGTAACATTTGCCCCTAAACATGGCTTCCAAGCGACCGGGAAGTGATTGTGTTGTGTGTGAACCCCCCAAAAAAAGGGCGAACATATGACAATATCAGTGCAACAGAAAGTGGACCTATTTAGGAAGCTAGATAAAGGTGTTTCAGTGCGGATTCTATGCCAACAGTACAACATTGGCACATCAACCGTCTATGATATAAAAAAAAAAGAAAAAAATGAAGAATCAACTTCTCAAGTTTTACAGTGAGTGTGAGAGCAAGAAGAATATGGAGGCTCATAGAACACTTAAGGAGGATAAAAGCAGTGATTTAGACAATGCTCTCATACAGTGGTTTAAGCTTCGGCGCGCTGGTAACGTCCCTGTGTCCGGCGAGATGATAATGGCGAGGGCAAAAATTTTCCATGCTGAACTTAATTTTACAACGTGTTTTTCTATATACTTCTGCATGTACAACTATCATATATCAAAACAATGTTACAGCTACACTTGTATAATGCAGGGTAAGTATACAGAGGGTGTTTTGTGGACCACATATAGTTCGGAATTTTCCATGGTCCGGCAAGTCTAAGGTCCGGTGGTTGCCAGATTTGGTAGGTTCAACCTGTAGTGTGTTTTTAACTTTAAATTTAAAACTGAGGACTCCATGTAATACATCATTATCACTGCACACAGTGTGTGAGTGTGGAAGAGAGCATTAGAAAGAAGGGAAATATGGATGGAAGGAAGTAGTATAGATCAGAAGCAGCAGCTAGGTATGAGCAATGTCAACACTCCAGCTCACCTCTGACATGCCAACACTCTAGAGAGTTTTGTCGCAGGCAATGGGTGGCTGCTCAATCACCCCCAGTCCCTCCATGAAGCACCTGCTGATCAAAGTAAAAGAGTGAAGATAAAGTTGTGAACCAGAAGTGTTATGATGGAAACAAGAATATTTAAATATATATGAAATTAAAATCCATAAAAAAAAACCTTAAGCAATAGAAAATATACAAAAAGTTTTCATACTTACTATACAACTTTTGTCACCAGAATATAACAGGCAAAAATCTTAGAATTACAAGACGAGTACACAGCAGAAGTATTAGAAAGGTGATTAAAAGCACAGCATTGCATCAATGAAAAGAATGTATGCCTGACACCAGCACCATTAGTTTTCATTTAAAATTTCCTTCCATTCAACAAACAGATAAAATGATATTACTAGGTAAATCAAGATTCATATTTAGAAATGCACTGCTCTCATCAAAGCCATTTTCAAAAGCCGCAGAGATGATTAGTTAGGTTCTTAAGGGATTCCTACTGTTAATAACCTAATAATCATGTAAATTTGTCATTAGTCCTGAAAAAAATACCTTAAAAACTGGTGTAACCTCAACAAGTCTTTCAAAATAGTGAAGATGTGTTACATAAGTATATTGGAATATCGTCACAACACTTGAATGAGAGAGTCTGAGGAGGAATAAGTACCTGGAGGCCTCACTGCATAAGAGGACCTCAGTTTGGGTGGCAGTGGTGTTCTGGGGCAGTTGCTTGGACGGATTGTGGCCGTTCGGAGTCGAGGGTTGCTGGGGTGATGCACATGGCTCATTGAGGGCCTCTACAAGTAGCACTGCCTCATACCCAGGTGGGTTATTCTCACCTCCCTGCCAAAGACAACAAGCATTGGAGGTGTTGGTGAATGTTTCTTCTTACTAATTGTATTTCTAAAGGATTGAATCATGCTCACAATCTCCCGTCTTTCAGAGTTACCCAATTTGTCACACTTTATTTATCTTTAATGTTATGAATGCTTTAATGTCCTAGCAGGCATAAATTTGATGAGAATTAGATTTAGACAATTCAAGAAAAAAAGACAAGAAACAAATGTTTAATTGCAGAGTTGAGGCTGACAGTTTAACCTTGAACCCTCGTGTACCCTCTATCACGTGTGTTATCTCTCCCTCCTAGACTCTTGCCTAACTCCATGCCTCACTGCCATGCTTCTCCACCCTTTGTCTATATCATAAGACTACTATGATCTTTTTAAACACTGTTTTTTCTCACTAATTTCATCCTCACAACTATACATCTCGTAACTCTTACATTAACACTATTACAAAAGATTTTGTTTACAAAGATATAAAACTGGACAAGATGAACAATAATTACTTCACAGTATTATTATTTCACTTCAACACACTAATAACAACTCAGTGTCCAGTTCAATCGTTAAATGTCAGATTGCCATAACGCTGCTGATGGCTTCTTCCGAACCATCATATCAAAAAGTTCACGGAAATAAGCTAAAATGAATTGCCAATCATTTTGTTTAATTTTCCTTCAGGATGTCAATAGATCACGTAGGGATGCCACAGAATGCCTGACTTTTCATCTTTCTAAGATCTGGGATTAGGGCAGAGAAAATTTAATAGTGTTCAGTGCCCTATAAACTCAATTCTTCCATCTATCAACTTGAAACAACCTTCCAGACAACTATCCCCTCTTCTTCAATGACACACAGCTGTCTCCCTCTTCCATACTGAATATCCTCGGTCTGTCCTTTAGTCATACTCTTAACTGGAAACTTCACATCTCATCTCTTGCTAAAACAGCTTCTATGAAGTTAAACGTTCTGAGGCGTCTCTGCTAGTTTCTCTCGCCCTTCCAACTGCTCACTCTATATAGGGGCCTTATCCGTCCCTGTATGGAGTACTCTTTGCATGTTTGTGGGGATTCCAGTCACACACTTTTACTAGATAGGGAGGAATCATAAGCTTTTCGTCTCATCAACTCCCCTCCTCTGACTAACTGTCTTCAGCCTCTTTCTCACCACCGAAATATTGCATCTCTTTCTATCTTTTAATGCCATTTTCATGCTAACTCTTCTACTGATCTTGCTAACTGCATGCCTCCCCTCCTCCTGCAGCCTTGCTGCACATGGCTTTCTTCTTCCTCTCATCCCTATATCTGACCAACTCTTTAACACAAGAGTTAACCAGTACTCTCAATCATTCATACCTTCCACTGGTAAACTCTGGAATTCCCTGCATCTGTATTTCCAACTTCCTAAGACTTTTCTTCCTTTAAGAGGGAGGTATTGAGGCATTTGCTCCCTAATTTTGGCTGCCATTTTTCTCTTTGTAGAGAGCCAGCACTAAAGTGGGCCTTTTTTTACCTTGGCTGGCTTGGCTGGTTCTCTTCCCTTCATAAAGAGGTTCAGTCATAACGATCCTGATGGCTTCTTCCAAACACTCATCATGAAAAGTTTAGGGGAATCAACCAAACTGAATTGACGATATTTTTGCTTTATTTTCCACTACACATTTGGACAAGTGTCTGTCGACCTTTTCTGTAAAACTAACCCAAATGGTCATTGACTGTGATCTCCTAGCCTGTCCTCACCTGCTCTCTCCCTCCAAAGACACAAAAGGATGACTGATGTGGGGGAAAGAAAAGGAGGCAACACAGGTAGTAGGGATTAACTCTCTCTCTCTCTCTCTCTCTCTCTCTCTCTCTCTCTCTCTCTTTGGGATCTATGACTAGGCACTAATGAGAATCAATATGTTTGATAATCATAAAACACTATATTATTAGTGCAAAAAATGATATCATCCCTCACATCATCAATGTTCTACCACCATCTTGGAATCTCCCATTTTCTTCCTTTAAGTTGATTGGAAAACTTACTCTTGATAGGGCAGACACTATGCATGCTGTTTCTTACACGACCGTGTTCAATTTAACCCAGTCTTACCCTACTACCATAGTCCACACATGAATATCTTTAATCAGCCTTGGGAAAACTCATAAGTTTGCTTCTTATTAGATATAATAGCAGTAATGACCACTACCATAATTATAAGACAGATAGTGAAGTGAGGACACAGTTACTGGAACACTCTCCAGATGAGTAATATCTAATTAATGATTCTGAAAAAAGAGATAAGAGACAGTGAAACAAAGTAGTGTAGCAAACCTCTCAGCACTTGACGATTCTGTCTGGGTGTGAGGCGCACATATGCATGGGTAAAGATGATGATATGGTATGGAAGAAGGAGAATGCCTTGTTTACAATGATGAGTGGCTGCAGTAATGAAGGGGATAATTACAACAATAGCAAGAAAGTTGGCTCTATTAGCAAGGATAATGTGACACACAGGAAGTGTGCACTGTGCCTAAAATGTGGGTAGTGAGTAATGAACAAAATGTAAAACTAGAGATGTGGATGAATCTTTTTGTCTTTCATGTTAAATTTTAGGGACATGCATGCTTGATAGTACAGGTTGAACCTCCTTAATCTGGTATTCTTTCATCCGGCAAAATGTTTGTTTGCCGGAATTTTTGAATTGGCCGGAGTGATTTGCCGGACCACCGCTAGGACGCAGTGGCGCTGTACTGTGTTTTGGAACCTGGGCATTCTGGGTCAAATTTGGATCAGAAACCACGCTGCCGCTCATTGCAAGCACCACCCACCCAGGTGCATAAACATTTTTTTTCTGTAACATTTGCCCCTAAACATGGCTTCCAAGCGACCAGGAAGTGATTGTGTTGTGTGTGAACCCCCCCAAAAAAAGGGTGAACATATGACAATATCAGTGCAACAGAAAGTGGACCTATTGAGGAAGCTAGATAAAAGTGTTTCAGTGCGGATTCTATGCCAACAGTACAACATTGGCTCATCAACCGTCTATGATATAAAAAGAAAGAAAAAGAGAGAGAGAGAATCAACTTCTCAAATTTTACAGAGAGAGAGAGAGACAAGAGAGAGAGAGAGAGAGAGAGAGAGAGAGAGAGAGAGAGAGAGAGAGAGAGAGAGAGAGAGAGAGAGAGAGAGAGAGAGAGAGAGAGAGAGACAGAGAGAGAGAGAGAGAGAGAGAGAGAGAGAGAGAGAGAGAGAGAGAGAGAGAGAGAGAGAGAGAGAGAGAGAGAGAGAGAGAGAGAGAGAGAGAGAGAGAGAGAGAGAGAGAGAGAGAGAGAGAGAGAGAGAGAGAGAGAGAGAGAGAGAGAGAGAGAGAGAGAGAGAGAGAGAGAGAGAGAGAGAGAGAGAGAGAGAGAGAGAGAGAGAGAGAGAGAGAGAGAGAGAGAGAGAGAGAGAGAGAGAGAGAGAGAGAGAGAGAGAGAGAGAGAGAGAGAGAGAGAGAGAGAGAGAGAGAGAGAGAGAGAGAGAGAGAGAGAGAGAGAGAGAGAGAGAGAGAGAGAGAGAGAGAGAGAGAGAGAGAGAGAGAGAGAGAGAGAGAGAGAGAGAGAGAGAGAGAGAGAGAGAGAGAGAGAGAGAGAGAGAGAGAGAGAGAGAGAGAGAGAGAGAGAGAGAGAGAGAGAGAGAGAGAGAGAGAGAGAGAGAGAGAGAGAGAGAGAGAGAGAGAGAGAGAGAGAGAGAGAGAGAGAGAGAGAGAGAGTGTACAGTGAATGAGTGGCTGCTACGGACAGACAGACAGAGGCAGGCTTTCGGATAGAAGGCATTAACTGTGACTTCTTTAGCCTAATATTGTACTAAGTATGTAATGTATAATGTACAAAACTCTGTATATCTATGTAAATTGGTATAAAAAAAAAAAAAAAAAAGAGAGAGAGAGAGAGAGATTAGTCACCTGCCGCCCACTCGGTACCCCTGGGTCATCTGACCACGTGGCCATCCTTACGACAGTGAAAGTGAGGGTGGACAGGGATGAACCGACAACGCGCACCAACTGGCTTTGGCGGCGAGCTGACTGGGAGGCACTGAGAGCTGAGCTCAGCCAGACAAACTGGGAGGATCGTCTCACTGGCACCCTTAACGAACAGGTGGAGGCCTTCACCAGTCACCTGCTGTCCCTTCAGTCAAAGTATGTGCCCTGCCAGACATATAAATCAAGACCAGGGGATCAGCCATGGTTTGGATTTCGCTGTCATGAGGCGGCGGACTTGAAGAGCAGGGCCTGGCGACGACTGAGAGCAAGCAGCACCCAAGCCAACCGTGAGTCATATAAAGCTGCCTGCCGCAACATGGCCAACGTGCAAAAAAGCCGCCATCCAAAGGTGGAAGACTGACCTGACTGCAAAGCTCTCAGGTCAGAGTGTTGGCAAGAAGGAGTGGTGGAGTAGCTTGAAGCAGCAGCAGGGCCTGGCCACGGACTCCACCATCCCCCCACTCACCACACCGAGCGGTGAGGTAGTGACGAGAGGGAGGGACAAAGCCGAGCTATTCTCCGCCCACTTCTCCACCAAAATGAGTGTTACCCACCCAAACAACATTCCACCCAGGATCCCAGTGCTAACAACTGCTGAGCTGGACAGCCTGCACATCACCATGGAGGAGGTGATGTCCCTGCTCAGCAAGACCGACACGAAGAAGGCTCTGGGACCAGACAACATCAGCCCTCACATACTGAAGCAATGTGCAGCTGAGCTCGCCACTCCACTCACCCAGCTCTACCGGGAATGCCTCACTTCCCAAACATGGCCAGCACTCTGGAAGCAGGCCAGAGTGGTGCCTGTACACAAGAAGGGTAGCAGGGCAGATCCTAAGAACTACAGGCCCATCTCTCTCCTCTCCGTGGTGGGGAAGACGCTGGAAGTCCTCATCACGAGAAAAGTCACCGCCTTCCTCGACGCCCACCACCTCCTTAACTCAAAGCAGTTTGGGTTCAGGCAGGGTAAGTCGGCCGCCGACCTGCTTCTCCTAAACTCTACGGAGTGGAGCACCGCGATAGACAGTGGGAAAGAGGTGTTCGTCGTTGCCCTGGATATCGCCGGTGCCTTTGACAGAGTGTGGTTCAAGGGAGTGGCAGCCAAACTGAGGAGCCTTGGGTGTGTGGAGGACTGCTGCACCTCCTGGAGGACTACCTTCATGGCAGAACCCTGCACACTGTTGTTGATGGCCACTCGTCCTCCCAACACCATATCAAAGCCAGCGTCCCTCAGGGCAGTGTCCTTGGGCCTCTGTTGTGGTGTGTATATTTCAATGACATACTGCAACTAGTCCCCGAGGCCAAAGCGTATGCAGACGACTGCACCCTCACCTTCATCAGCGACAGGAACCACCGGCAGAACACGGTGGACAGAATCAACGCTGTCCTGCAAGTTATTGCATCCTGGAGCTGCCGCTGGCAAATAACCCTCGCCCCTGAGAAAACTCAAGTCCTGCACATCTCCAGGCGGCGAGAAGACGCCCATCCCCCAGCCTTCTTTCTTGAAGGCAAAAGGCTGCCTTTCCAGCAGTCTATCTCCATCCTGGGGGTGGAAGTAGACGCAGGCCTAACTTTCACCACCCACGTGAGGAGGGTTGCCAGGGATGCGGCGTGGAGGCTGAGCTGTGTCCGACGCGTTGGGAAGTTGCTCGACGGTCCGGGGATAGTGTCCCTCTACAGCAGGGGTGTCAAACACGCGGCCCGCGGGCCGCATGCGGCCCGCCACACTACTATGTGCGGCCGCGCACGTCTCATATTTCAATCTTAGTTGGTCTTTTTACAGGAATGATTAAGCCAGCCAGCCCTTTGCATTTTAAAGTCATTATATAAAGATATAAAGATACTATTATATTTTTTGGGCGGTGATGTTCCTCTGTGGTATAGTAACTCCCAACCTCGTCAAGTGTGTGTGTGTGTGTGTGTGTGTCCGGCTCGCCGCCACCCGCCAACTCTCTCTCTCTCTCTCTCTCTCTCTCTCTCTCTGTGTGTGTGTGTGTGTGTTATTGTTAAAAGTATTTTTCTTAATTAAAGTAAGTGATTGCAAACACAATGTCACCAGCAGGAACTTTACCATCTGCTTCAAGTTTTCTATCGTGTTTTGTAGTGAATGAATTATTCTCATATATTTTTACGTAAATCATGTGACCATTTCGTCTCGTCGACTGCGTTCCAAAGCCAGTGACTATAGGTGACGAGAATACACGTAGTCGTACTGGCCCTGCTCCGTAATATACATGTATTAGACGTGACCATAACTCGTCATTCCTCCGTCTCACCGAGAATCGGCCTTTGACTTCAGTCCTGCTTTGTCCTTCGAGAGCGTCACAGCGTCAGATTTTGGTGTGACTCTTACTGCATATCATCTCATCATGATTTCCAAGAAGCGAACAGTTACTGAAGAACATCGTGTGATGCAGGAAAAGTGGAAAATATCTTACTTTTTTGCTGAAGTGAATGGAAAACCAACTTGTTTGATTTGCAACCAAATTATAGCGGTGTCAAAAGAATATAACATTCGGCGACATTACACAAGCACTCATGCTTCAAAGTATGATGTGTATAGTGGAAAACTTCGTGAAGAAAAAGTAAAGACGCTGGAACAGTCTCTCAAAAGGCAGCAGTCAGTGTATCAGCGTGTTCATGAAGCCAGTGACACTGCAGTACGGGCAAGTTATAGGATTACACGGGAAATAGCTGTGTCATCGAAACCATTTTCAGAAGGGGACTTTATAAAGAAATGCATGATGATGGCCGCAGAAGATATTTGCCCTGAAAAACGTAGATCATTTGCAAACATAAGCCTTTCAAGAAATACAGTTGCAGAAAGAGTAAATGAACTGTCAGAAAATCTTAATAGTCAGCTCAAAGAAAAAGTTGCTAAATTTGTAGCATTTTCTGTAGCAATCGATGAAAGTACAGACATTACTGACATAGCTCAACTAGCAGTGTTCATACGTGGTGTTGATGAAAATATGCAGGTAACTGAAGAATTTGTGGAATTAGTACCAATGAAAGGAACAACAACAGGGGATGATATATTTGTGAGTTTGACTGGTGCACTTGATAGGATAGGTGTTGACTGGAAGAAAACTGTGAGTCTGACAACAGATGGAGCATCTCAAATGGTTGGTAGAAAGGCTGGCGTGACAGCAAAGTTAAAGGAAAAACTACTCACCCTGAATTCAGACCATCAAATTCACAGTGTTCATTGCATAATTCACAGGGAAGTGCTTTGCAGTAAAATATTAAAGATGGATCACGTTATGGATGTTGTTGTCAAGGCAGTAAACTTTATACGAGCGCGAGGTCTGAACCACAGACAGTTCAACTGCCTATTGGAGGAAAGTCACTCTCACGGTCTGCCTTATCACACTGATGTTCGTTGGTTAAGCCGGGGAATTGTGCTGAAGCGCTTTTATGAATTAAGAAGTGAAATACAAAGTTTCATGCATAACAAAGGAAGAAATGTCCAGGAACTGAAAGACTATGATTGGCTTCAAGATTTAGCCTTCATGGTAGATATGACAGAACACTTGAATTTGCTCAATACAAGACTGCAAGGTCGCAATAAATTGGTGACAGACATGCATGAGTCCATTCGTGCTTTTGAGGTGAAGCTCAAACTTTTTGAACGTCAACTAGCAGCGAATAATGCTGCACACTTTCCTACACTGAAATCATTGCAAAGCACACCTGAGTTTCGTGGAATTATCAGCAGAGAAAAATACTGCAACATGATTTCCAAGTTACTGAACGAATTTGGAGAAAGATTTGCAGACTTAAAGAACCTTGAGAGTGATTTCTCGATCTTTCAAAATCCTTTCGCTGCAAATCCTGATGAGACACCAGAGGATATTCAGTTAGAACTAATTGATCTTCAGTGCGATTCTGCGTTGAAGGAAAAGTTCTCAAGTGTTGATATTGGTACATTCTATCAATATGTTGGGCCAAGATATCCTCAAATCAAATGTTTGGCATCAAAGATTATGTCAATGTTCGGCAGTACCTATGTCTGTGAGCAACTCTTCTCACTGATGAACTTGAACAAGTCTGGACTCAGGTCTCGGCTCACTAATGAACACCTCAACTCAACACTGAAAGTAGCCATTGCTCAGTCTCTGGCGCCAAACATAGACGAACTTGTACAGACCAAGAGGTGCCAAGTTTCTGGGAGCAGCACGACCAGGAACTAAGGTAAATAATGCTTCCTTTTCTTTACTGGTTTATCTTTTGGTTACGTGTGTGCAAACGCGAGTGAAGGTAGAATATATTATTATTATTATTATTATTATTATTATTATTATTATATAATTACCTATTATTATTATTATTATTATTATTATTATTATATAATTACCTATTATTATTATTATTATTATTATTATTATTATTATTATTATTATTATTATTATTATTATTATTATTAATATTATTATGGTCATACGTGATTATCTGGCCCGCACATTGAATGTGAAGGTGAAATCTGGCCCCTTGGGATAAATGAGTTTGACACCCCTGCTCTACAGGGCCCAGGTCAGGCCCGTCATGGAGTACGCTCCCCTCACCTGGTCCTCCTGCCCACCCTCCTATCTTGCCAGGCTTGACAGGATCCAGGCAAGAGTGCAGAGGATGGTGCAAATGAGGAACCAGGACCAGCAGCCCAGCTTTCAACCTCTACAGCAGCGGCGAGACGTGGCGGGCCTGTGCGTCATGTACAAGGCCCTCAGGCAACAGACTCCACACCTGGCACCACTACGCCTGCCACCCCCATCCATCCGCACACATGACACTCGAACCGCCGGCCTAATAGACCACCACTTCACTGTGACTGTGTCCTTTGCGAGGACCGAGAGTCACCTCCGTTCCTTCCTCCCTCGTTACAGCAG